>NW_018250354.1:68662-155458 GCF_001263595.1 Phalaenopsis equestris | reverse complement strand
TGGTTATGGACCCGAATCCGTATATATATATATATAAGAGTGACTAATTAACAAAAGTTTTGAACAATGCTCACCGCAATTCTTTTAGCCCACCACTCCTTAGGTGTATGTATTGTTCGCTTCACCAGATCCCACCATAATCATGTTGAGCCTCTCTTCTTCCATATTTTCTAATCTTTCTTAAGTTGATCCCCCTTGTTCTTCAATTGCTTCTTATCGTACTCTCTACCTGTAAGCTCCTTGAACATTTTTGTGATATTTTGCCACCCTTCTTTGTTGAAAAAGGTTGTTGGCTGATCCTGATATTTTTTATATGTAAGGATTTATGAAGTTGACACCATTACTTAAAGATTTTAATCCCCGATAATGGCACCAAAAACTAGATCCCATACTTGATCCGAAGAAAAAATAAGATTTCAATTATATTTGTAGGTATTCTATGCAAGTATACGTATTATTATCAAGTAATACAGGGTTTTGTGATGAAGCCCAGAATATCGATCCCACAGAGATCAAGGTAATCAAGGTGGCCTGGCTTTCAAGAGAAATTCTAGTCTATAATAACACGCCCTAACTTAGAAGGTCAATAAAGGTTTGATTTTGATTATATCCTATAATTATCACTTTAATAATACTTCTACTCCTAAACTAAAATATTTAGTGAAAATTAGAAAGTTGAGTTTAATATAAAAAGTTGGTTTTTAATATATTAAAAGTACTCTTCCTCATATAATGAAAGTAGTGACATGTGTAAAAGTAAAACAAGCAATTAGAGAGATTGTGACAAATAGGAGCAATTATATTCTTTACCTTTAATAGAGATGTGATAAAGAATATTGGTTAATTTAAATTTTGAATAGTTTTGAAGACGAGCTAGGCAAGGAAGATACTAGCTCTCACTCTAGAGTTCCATTTTATCCCTCCACATGGAGGCTAACATCTCGCATCAAAACCTAGAACAATAGACCAAATTAGGAGCTTTAGCCCGTCACTCTAAATTCCTTTAATTCTACACCCTTTAAAGATAATTTCCTTATTTATTTGCACTTAACTATATGGACTACATGCTCATCCATACAATCTCATGTGATTCTATCACAGTTGATTGAGAAAATACCATCCCGGATCATACATGTTCTCACAAGAGATTTTAACATGCAAGTTGATCAAGTTTACATGTAAATGAAGAACAAAAAAAAATCATCACAATATATTTTCTCTCTACTCAATTCTATATTCTACACATGCATACTAATTTATTACAAGAGGGAAGAGTAAAGAAAACTATTCACTACACATTGAGAAACAACAAGAACTTTTCATTGAACAAGATATTGAAACCATACAAATAAAGTACTAAATTCAAATCAAAATACAATCAAAATACTTATCTCTGATGTAAATAAAACTCTCCTTTTATAGCAAAAGCAATATCCTTACAATCATCTCTAAGAACAAAGTGAAAAGAAAAGAATAAATCTCTCTCTCTCTCTCTCTCTCTTTCTCTCTCACCTTGTCGCCCCACTTGGGGCTTACGCCTAAGCCTTCTTCTCCTCTTTCAATTAATTCAAGAGTCCAAGAGTTATTTTAAAAATATTTTCAACCCTTTTAATAATTTCCCAAGAGATGCTTAAGTGTCTCTTAAGAAATGTCTCGATTTAATTAATCTTCCAAATGGTGCCTCAAGTGAATCTTCATAACTCCATATAACCACCCCAATTTCTTCTATAAAGTCCATTTTCTCATTTCCAATGAATTTCCCAAGAGATGCATGAAGCAACGCTTCAAAAATTTCTAAATCTGATGTATATTCTAGAAGATATGTTGAAAACAGTCTCTGGCACCCAAGTGCTTTTTTTGGGTGCTTAAGCTCCCTCCTCTCTATTTGGGTGGCGCCTAAGAACCATTTTGGGCACTTAAGTGCTAGTACAGACATCTAAGTGTCCAATTTCAGTCCCCATGGCTCTGGTGTGCCTTGATTCAACCCGATTTGCTTCGGTTTGCTCCGTTTTCATCCTTTTTTGTTTGTATTGCTTGAATCACTCCAAATTCATCAATTTGATGTACTTAGAACCAACAATACAAGAAAACATACCCTTAAAGTACAATATCATCATAAAATATAGCATAAAAATATTACATTTTTAGGCAAATCAAAATCCCCCAAACTTAAACATTATTTGTCCTCAAGTAATACTACTTTTTTAAAATAATTTATGTAGATTAGAGTTAATGGGTCATCCTTTAGAATTGCTAAAATTTTATTCTAAAAATGTGATAGTTCAAATTAGAAGAACTTCTAGTGAATCAGACTAGCCCAGGGTCTAAAATATTTATCATCAAACTTGGAAATTTGTTTTTCTATCTAATTCAAAAATATATACAGATTTTTCAAACTTCAGATTCTATGAACTTTACTTTCTAGACTTAAGAACTCTCATAAAAATAACTTTTACTAATATAAGTATAAAAAGCAAGCTTAGGATTGTTCTAAGTTCTTTACTCTAGAAAGACTTAATTGAAACCAATTTTTGGTTAGGACCTCTCCTCAAACTTCTCCTCGCTTTTTTTTTTGCATTTTTTTAGGATCTTTTTGATCCATTGATACTATTTTTTTCTTTTTTTTAAGTGAGGATTACTATATCTGGAGAATTTCTTAAATGATTTTTAATATATATATATATTAAATACTTTTTAAAAGAGTCTTAAATGTTTGAAAATAAGAATTCTAAAAATCCTTAATTTTTCTAACATATAACTTTTCCTGCTAAAGATAGTTATTCATTTTCCCAAGTTCTCCACTAAATATCCTTAACTCTAGGTTTACCCTTTTCACCAAAAATATCAACTAAATTTTCCTACTCCATTTTAATACTTAAAATTCTAACATCCTTAAGGTGACTCCACACAATAATAATCACGAGAAATAAATAAAATTTTATTTGTAGCACTTTTGAAAAAAATTAAGGTTTAAATTTGAAACATTTTTCTTTTCCCCCCAAAACTTAAGCTCAAACATTTGTAACAATGACGTATAGAAATATGCGAGAGGGAATAATCAATTTTACAAATTTACTATATATCCTACAAAAATATCAACAAGTAACACATGGTAGAATATTGCAGTAAAAAGTAAATATAGCCTAACCATGCTTGAAATAACACTATAAAGAAATTTTAATTAGTAGAACAGGTACAAACTGAAGGTTAAACAAGAACACATTTTAAACTTTATAAAGGAATTGCTGGAAGCTAACAAGTTCAAAATATTGAGATAAGTTTTTTCATTTCCAATGACTCATTCAACTTGACTCACAAACCTAGACACACAAACTCTAATACATAGACTCACAGATTCATAAACAAACAACAACTGAGGTTAATTCGTTATCTCTTCTACTCACATTTCCCCTCCTTAATTTCAATTTCTAACGGAAGAAAGTACACTTATAATATGTGTGTATTATAAAATTTATATGGTTATTACCCATGGACCAAAATTCCCTTATGTGTTGCCAATTTCAAGGTTAATCTAAGTCTCAGGTATACACAATTTAGTAAATAAAAATAGTGCAATTCATAGAGATGTTGTTCACTAAGTAAGTTCATGACCTTACTCAGTGAAGAAAAAGTCAGATAAAGAAAGTAATAGAGTTTACATGGAGTGTTCCAAGTTCAAACTCTACATGCTTCAAGGCAATGCTCAGCTCCTGTTGAGAACTAAGCGTAACAAACTCGTCAACCTGCTACTACTAGAAATAATATACAAATCTAGTCATGATGAAGGAATTACCTCACAACATTAATCCAATCCACTCTTACGCATCAAACACGGATCAAAGTCCAACATCTCACTATTATCCAATCCAACATAACAACAATCACTCTAAATAGATAACAAAGATAACCATGGGTTGCCTCCCACGAAGCACTTGCTCTAACATCAATGACCTGATGTATCCAATGTTTACTCTAATTGCCCTTTCTTAGGAGATCTTTTACTGATTTCATCATTCAATTCAGGTTCTTCTTATGATTGAGTCGAATCAAAAGATATAAAGACTAGTGGTGTAGATGAATTCCCTAAATAGGTAGACTTTCAAATTGTATGGGTACATTCATCATAAGTTCATGATATTTGCGCTACCCAATATTTTTCAACAGATTGAATTAAAATTTTACTTTTTTTTGGTAAAGTCCATCATTTTGCTCCTCTCCTGAACATACATACAATCTTCTTTAAACAACATTTTCAACTCATCATGACAGTCCATTTCTATCTCATCTGTTAAGTTACTCTCAAAACTTTCTTGGAAATGGTCTTTAATTAGATAATCAATTTCATCCATCCAAAAAAAATCATCATTTTTTCCCTCAGCTGGATTTTTTATAGTCTTTAACACATCAAAAGTGGCTTCATGGTCTTTCATATTCATAATTAACTCTCCTTTTTTGCGCATCTATCATAGCTTGTCCAGTAATTAGAAAAGGTCTCCCCAAAATACTTGGATTTTCTTTATCTTCCTCCATATCTAATATAATAAAGTCTATAGGAAAGATAAATTTATCCACTTTAACAAGCACATATTCTATAACCCCTTTTGGATAAAAGATAGATCAATCAATTAATTGATAGGTTACAGTAGTGGGAGAAATATCAGTTAAACCTAACCTTCTAATTATTGATAGAGGCATCACATTAATGCTCGACCTTAAATCACATAAAGCTTTTCCACATAATCTTCCTCTAAATACACAAGGAATTATTAAGCTAGGAGGATCTTTAAGTTTCTTAGGAAGCTTTTTCTGAAATATAGCACTACACTCCTCACATAGTGCAACTGCCTTGTAAGCCCCAAATTTCCTTTTCTTGTTTAATATCTCCTTAAAAAATTTTACATAACTTGGCATCTGTTCCAAAGCTTTAGCGAAAGGAATATTTATCGTTAACTTCTTAAGTACAACCACGAACTTTGAAATTTGTTTATCCTACTCATACTGTCTAAGTCTTTTAGAAAATGGAGGTGATGGTCTTTCTAAATTGATTTTAGCTTGAGATATTAAATTCTCCAGATCCTTAGAAACATGTTCTTTAGGTCTTTTAGTTTCTTTTGTTTCTCTCACAACTTCTTTCTCTTTTCTAACCACACCCTCTATCTCTCTTCCACTTCTTAATTGGACAGTGTCTATTTGTTCATCATTTTTCTCTTCTGGGTTGATCTCAATATTTCTAGGATTTGTTCCTTAGGGTGTATTGCTAAGTGAATTAGCAATTTTTTCCCAGTTGATTCTCTATGTTTCTAATCACAGCATTTTGACCTTGCAATCAATTTCCTATTTGTAATACTGCTTCTTCTATAGAGATCTTTTTATCCTCAAATTGTTGATCATTGTTAAAGTCCGGTGGATATGAAGGTCTATAGTTTGTGTTCCTTTGATGTTCCTAGTTTGTGTTCCTTTGATTATTCCAACTTCCATTAGGATTTGCATGATTATTTTCTCATTGTTGGTTTCCACCCCCAGTAATATGCTGCCAGTTAAAATTAGGATGGTTCTTCCAACCTGGGTTGTAAAAGTTAGAATATGGGTTGTTTATGATTTTTAAAGTCTCATCTGATAATTTAGAATCAATCATATTTCCCAATGAACTTTCCTCACTTATTGGAGTAAATTGAGGTTGGTTCATTTTTGATATTGCAACAACCTGAGATGAAAGAATTGCAATCGCATCTGTATAATGAACAATGGCTACAATTTTAGGATTTACCATTGTAGAGGGCCATTGAAATTCATTTCTATTCATTTGTAGTCATTTCGTAGTCATTTCTTCAATTAACACATATGCTTCATCAAATGGTTTTGACATTAATGATCCCACCAGCGATAGCGTCAATTATAAACCTATGGGATCGTACTAACCCATTGTAAAATGTTTGAATGATTAATCAATCAGGCAGAGCATGGTGTGGACACTTTCTTATGAGTTCCTTAAATCTTTCCCAGGCTTCATATATTGATTCCCCTTTATACAGATAAAATGAGATAATATTGTTTCTAAGTTTAGTAGTCCTTGAAGGTGGAAAATACTTAGCTAAGAATTTCTGAGTTAACTCCTCCAAATTTTTAATAGAGTCAGGTACTGATGAGTATAACCACATTTTAGCCTTATCCCTTAGTAAGAAAGGAAAAAGCCTTAGTCTAACAACATCATCTGATATACAATTACAACAAAATGTAGCACAAAGTTCTAGAAAATTTGATAAGTGTAAATAGAGATCCTCCAAAGGAGTTCCCCCAAACTAATTATTCTGCACTAGTTGAATAATCGCTGGATTTAGTTCAAATGAGTCAGCTTCTACGATAGGGGTTTGTATACTTGAGTGAATGTCATATTTCGTAGGATTTAAATAATCCCTCAATGGTTTTTGATAATTTTACAAGTTATTATTTTGAATGTTTACCATTTCTAATTTTAGTTTTTCAAGTCCATTCTGTTTTTTGATTTTTTTCTTTTTTTCTAACTCAAGATCATAAGGCACAAGTTCTGCAGATCCTTTGTTTCATATATGCAACACAACAAACAATACATTAATAACTACAAAAATAAAATAAAATTATATTCAACACAACAAAACATTTTCATAAACACCTTATTTTTCACATAAACAACTTTTTCACAACACTTTCTCCAACAAAAAACACTTTTCACACAAAAATACTTTTTACGACACTACAGTTTTCCAAGTCTAAGCCTAATTAATTCAACTAAAATTCTCCTAAAAGTCAAGATCAACCATTACGATCCCTGGCAACGGCGCAAAAAACTTGATCCCGATATTTTTTATATGTAAGGATTTATGAAGTTGACACCACTAATTAAAGATTTTAATTCTCAGTAATAGCACCAAAAAGTAGATACCAAACTTGATCCCAAGAAAAATAAGCTTTCAATTATATTCTTAGGGCTTCTACATAAGTATACGTATCGTTATCAAGTAATATAGGGCTTTCTGATTAAGCCCCGAATATCGATGCCATGGAGATCGAGGTTAATCATGGTGGCTTTCAAGAGAAATTCTAGTCTATAATAACACGCCCTAACTTAGAAGGTCAATAAAGGTTTGATTTTAATTATATCCTACAATTATCACTTTAATAATACTTCTACTCCTAAACTAAAATACTTAATGAAAAATAAAAAAAGTTTGATTAGTATGGTTAATCATAACAATGAATATAATGATTATTATTGAAATTAATGACATGTGTAAAAGTAAAATAAGTTCTGAGAGAGATTGTGACAAATATGAGCAATTATATTCTTTACCCTTACTAGAGATGCTATAAAGAACATTAGTTAGTTGGTTAATCTAAAGTTTGAATATTTTTGAAGACAGGCTAGGCAGGGGAGATACTAGCTCTTGCTCTAGAGTTCCCTCTTATCTCTCCAATTGGAGGCTAACATATCGCAACAAAACCTAAAATAATAGACCAAATTATGTGGTTTTAGCCTGTCACTCTAAAGTCCTCTAATTCTACACCCATCAAAGATTATTTTCCTATTTATTTTCACTCAACTATATGGACTACAATCTCATCCATACAATCTCATGTGATTCTATCACAATTGATTGAGACAAAATAATCCTAGATCTTACATCTTCTCACAACATATTTTAACATGCAAGCTGATCAAGTTTACATGTAAATGTAGAACAAAGTAAAATCATCACAATATATTTTTTCTCTATTAAATTCTATATTCTACACATGCATACTAATTCATTACAAGAGGGAAGAGTAGAGAAAACTACTCACTACACGTGGAGAAACAACAAGAACTTTTCATTGAACATGACTTGAAACCATACAAAAAAGTACTAAATTCAAATTAAAATACAATGAAAATACTTATCTCTAATGTAAATCAAACTCTCCTTGTATAGAAAAAGTAATCTCCTTACAATCATCTCTAAGAATAAAGTGAAGAGAAAAGAATAAATATCTCTCTCTCTCTTTCTGTCTCACCTTGCCGCCCCACTTGGGGCTTACGCCCAAGCCTTCTTCCTCTTCTATAAGCCTTCTTCTACTCTTCAATTAATTCAAGAGTCCAAGAGTTATTTTAAAAATATTTCCAAGCCTTTTTTATAATTTCCCAAGAGATGCTTACGTGTCTCTTCAAAAATGTCCAGATTCAATGAATCTTCCAAATGGTGCCTCAAGTGACTCTTCATAACTCCATATAACCACCAAAAATTCTTCTAAGAAATCCATTTTCTCATTTCCAATGAATTTCCCAAGAGATGCATGAAGCAACGCTTCAAAAATCGTCCAAATCCTATGTATATTTTAGAAGATATATTGAAAACCATATCTAGCGCCTAAGCACCATTTTTGGGTGCTTAAGCGCCCTCATCTCTTTCTGGATGGTGCCTAAGCACCATTTTGGGCACTTAAGCACAGGGCACAGGCATCTAAGCATCCAATTTTGGTCCCCATGGCTCTGGTGTGCCCCGATTCAACCCGATTTGCTCCGGTTTGCTCAATTTTGGTACATTTTTTGTTCATTTTGCTCCAATCACTCCAACTTCTTCAATTTGATGTGCCTACAACCAAAAAACACAATAAAACATACCTTTAAAGTGTAATATCATCATAAGATATAACATAAAAAATAGTACATTTTTAGGCACATCATTGGTTTGTTTCCCTGTCCTATTTCCTTAATGCAAATGTCACAAAAAAATATTTTGATCTCTTTTTCGCATAATGTTGGTGTAGTTGTTTCTCTGGTCTTATTTGACATTTTATTACTACAGAAAACCAATATATTGTTACATCAAAATAAAAAAAATTATAGTACAGTCCGAAGTTTTCCTACAAAACAATCCCTTAAACCTTTAATAAAAATCAAATATCAAGAACTATTAACAAGAAATATTAGAAGAGCTAAAATATCAATAACTATGACTAAACCTTCATAGTGCATGCTTTTTTTTATTTCATTTTTTTTGGGTGACATGTATTTGGATATAAGAAAATAGGTGGCAAGTAATAAATCACTAAAAGAGTAAATATGATAAAACATTAATCTTGGAGTTATATCTGAAGTCAAATTTTTTAAAATAAAATTTTGAAGTTTTCAAACATCAATTGTAATAAATTTATAATCAAGATAAATTGTTTTGTTGAGATATGTCCAATAATATCAATAGTGTTCTAATTTGAGTACAACATAGCCCAAGTTAAGCATATGAAATATAGTTCAGGACTTTGTGACATAATTCAAAGAAGCCAATGATCTCCATATCTTATGTGCTTGTAATCAAAATGAGTGTCTTGTTGAAGGAATCCAACAAGCATAATCTTCTCTTCAAAATGCATACAACTCCATTAAAAAAGATATAGATAATTTCAACTACATTATGATAAATGATGAAATTTTATGTAGTTCACCACTACATTGCATTGGAAATAATCAAACACCAAAATTCACCAACTCCCTAGATATTGTGTTCTTTTCCATAGAAGATTAACAACCAAAGTGAATCCTGAAAACCCAGTAAACATTGCATTTAAAAAATTTGAACTTTGAGAAAACTAGTTGAGAAAGCGATGATCTAAAACGACATAAAATAATTAAGAGAAGCTAATAAAAATTTATCATTCTGATGTAGTTAAATATGATTTAGACGTGCGGTCCATTAAACTTGGAAAATTTACATGCCTAAAACACAATTCTTATGTATTTACATATCTCAGACCTAAAATTCCATATTTCTATAAACAACACTGTGGTGTTTTAAAAATATGTATCAGGTGTATTTTGCTTTTAAAAAAAAAATTAAACAGTTCTATTTTTGATGTGATATTAAAGATTTGAGTGTTATTCCTGTAAATATGATATTTTAGATGTGAGATATGTAAATTGATAAGAATTTTGTGCTTTGTATTTGAAAGCCCCTTAAAGTGAAAGTGAATGCTGACCCACTGGCATGACTATAGAAATGTCATGTAAGTTCTACTAAATATACATGAAGTCACAAATGCATGTTGGATGATACATGAAACATCTTCTTATTAGGACTAAAATCTAGAAAAAATATAGAAAAAATAAATTTTATATAAAGCTATACAATTGTTATTACCTATTTTCAAGGGAAACATCTTCATGTTACTTGCATGAGGCCCAAATTCCTTGGATGAATTATTTTCCTAGCCTAATTTTATATAGCATAATTTTTTATTGGCATGCTAGTCCAAATTTTGTTCAAATTTATCATATTTAAACATCTATTAGTGATAAGGATTTTACAATTTTTTGCTTGATTTTATGTTGTTTGGATTTCTTCAAATCTATATAATCATTAAATTATCATTTGAGTTCTGGTTCTAGTATTTAATATTTACAAATAAAAAAAACAAAGTTGATGCTATAGTGACATGATTATTATACATCAAAGCATTATAATTGAATAATTAAAACCCTAAGCCTAAACCATCATGCATCACCAAGATTATATATATTAAGAAAAGGATGATTCATACTTACCATTTTACAATAGAATGGTAGTACTGTCAAGTCATTGTACACAAAAGCATGTAGTGAATGGTGATCTTTTATAGCTATTGCCTTAATTTTGTTGAAAATAAGGTAATTACTACTCAATGTAAAAGGATGAAAATGTTTTGTGTTGCCATGTAGCCAATGGAGGAGACAGAGGAAAAAAAAACTTCTTGTAATCAATTTGGAAAAAAAGAGCACATAGGTCACACTGGATAATTTCACTCATAAAATAATAATCAATGTAAAAAAATGCCATCAATCCATCTAAAAGTACTGTCAGAAAGCAATGGGCAATTTGATAGTGGCTAAAATTTAATCCCTCTTACAACAAAAAACAAACTTACCACTAAGGAAAAAAAAAATCTTATTGCTGCTTGTGGATACCAGACTGCGATCTGAGGAGGAGATCGTCGCTCAAAAATATGACCTCGACGCGGTTTGGGGAAGAGGAGGATATGTGAGATGACCTTTGCTCAAAAAGTGGAGGAGATGTGAAGATTCTAGACGATCTTTTGTAGGGAAGAAGAGGAGGTGCGAGATGATTGGGAATAGGAGGAGCTTTAGAGGTTCAAGGAACGCTCGCGTTTAGGGTAGCGTGAGGGCACCAGCATAAAAATGATTTCACACTCCTGTGATGAATGTTGGGCCACTGTTACCTGTCGACATTCTGCGTTCGCAATGAATCACGACAGACCGCGGAGGAGATGCCGCCCCAAACATGAAAAAATCACGGGGCTGTGCCGCATAGAAGCAAAAATGGTGTGTCAAACACACCCTTAGTTTACCCTGTATAGACAAGAAATAATACTAGAAGATTTGATGATATTATAAGAATATTTATCACAAGCTACTACTATGTCATCACAATAATTTCAATCCACATGTATATTATCCGGACATAACTGTCATATTGAGCCTTTTCCTATGTATTGTCTTATGTTCGACCATTTTAATTCTCACTTTTACTACTTACACCCCCATCTAAAACCACAAAAGCACAATTCTCCTCCAGAGATCCCCTTCCTCCTAACCCGACCCCAAGTGTATCTATTGAGAACTCTTCCCTTCTCAAAGTTAGTGACACTCTTGATCATCACAAGGATATCTCTGATTCCAATAAAATTGTGGAAACTGTACCATCTATTCCACTGCTTAAATTTGCTATAGGTTCAATTGTCCCTGCTGGCAATTTTTCAACTCTTTATCCTCTATAAACTACTCAAGATGTAGGTCCTATAATTATGTAGTGAAATGATACTTCTATTACTCTAATTTTTTTGAATACTAATGTTTTGGCCACCCCAATCTTGGGGGAGTGCCAAGCTTAAAATGTGCAATAAACTACAAATAATCAACACTCTATGGTTCAACACATTGTAATTGCTCAGTTGGGCACTCTATTATTAGAGGAGTATCAAGCCAATGATGGGCAACAGTTTGCACCTATTCAACAATAATTAGATCAACAGATTGCATTTGACCAGATGGGAAGCTCAACGGCTGAGAATTGGCAGGTTCAAACATATAAGAAGAGGAAAAAAGGAAAGCTTGAACTCAGGCGTATACAAGATGATAGATTAACTGTCTCGGATGAAGACCCATCTACAAGGTATTTGCTAGACTCCCATCATAGAACCAGGAGGAGGGAGAGTGATTTAACCTAAAGAGAATGGGATTAAACCCCTCCTCCCCAGCCCCTCTTATTTACAAATCATGTCTACATCTAATCTTCAACACAATTATTCAATGTTACGATGAGAAATTGTAGAAATTTTGCTCCATTTAAGATCCTCTCCTCACGAACATCCTCATATGCAATTTCAACACTTCTATAGTAGTTTTGAATACTTGTTTTGTGATATTTTTATATCTCTTTTTGGGGTATACTCTACATATTTTTGGCTTTTTTGGGTGCACTGTATACCTTGAGAGTGGGCTTTCTCAATTTTATTATCTATATTTTGGGGTATACTCTCTCTCTATTGTTTTTATTATATCTATTTTGGGACGTTATATTAATTCTCACTTTTACCTTGGTATTTTATTAGTTTTTTTGGGTATGTTGTATACCTTGACATTTCTAGAGGTATAGTTATGGGACCCACTTTTTTTAAGATTTCAAACCAGTTCTTAACACTCCTTAGAGACTCACATTGGTGGTTATGAATCTCCTGCACTTGGAAAGTTAGGACCAACACGTGAAGCCTCAAGAATGAGTTTCCATAGAATCATGAGGCCTTAGGGACACCCTGTTTACCCTTGGTGGCTTGGGGCATTCCACTCCACACACTCACCTCACATCCTCCCTCCTTTGAGTTTCACAGTATTGCATGCCCCTTTTGGAACCTCTCATAGATGGTCATAAATCTCCAACACTTGGAAGGTTGGGGCTAACATGTGGAGGCTCCAAAATAGGTTATTGTGGGACTATGAGGCTTTGGGGAAGCCTTTTAAGCTTTAGACACTTACCTTGCACTACAGTACCTCATCACCACTCCAAATTATACAAGATTCCTCCATCTTTGATTCAAAATCAAGCTAAAACCTCAAATCTAATTCTCTTGTTTCCTAAGTTCGAAATCGCACTGCTTTACTCTAAATCCTATACAAAATTCCAAATCAAACTCAGCATCCCACCAAATTGCAAGCCTTATGGCCAAATCTGACCAATCCACATAAAATTCTTTTTAAATACACCCAACATTCTAAATCCAAATCCAATCCAATTTCATCAAATCTGCGATGCAAATTGAATTTTAGCAAATTGACCATACCTAAGGGTTCATCAAATCACCAATTGTGCTTAGTTGTATGTAGTAGTTAAATTAGGGTGGGAAACAAGTTTAGGTTCATTTAGGTTCAATTTGGGCTAGAATCAAGTCAATAACACCAAAAGTACCTTCAATAACACCAAAATTTATGTTGCACCACTCAATAACACCAAAAAATCATCAATAACACCATACAACCTATTTTCATACCAATACAACCAAATTAACAACATATACCAAACCTCTCAAAATCCCCATATTAACACCACAAAATCATCTAATAATACAGTAATAACACCATAGTGCACCCACAATAACATCTCCATACTACTGCAATACCAAAGCCGCACGTAACCCCGCTACACACTACCGCAAGCGTGCAATACTACCGCGATCTAACCCAAATACACCCATGAATAACACCAAACACATGAAACCATGAAAAAAACATTGACAACACCAACTCGGCAAGTGATACACCCACTGTAATGCCCGCAGTCCATTTAATCACCAATAACACAGACTTTTTGGCAATTATTTGTGGAAATAACCCTAGTTTAGTGATTTTTTTTTTCTGCCAACAACGCCAAATTGTCTTTTATCAAGCCATAACATCAAAATAATCTCATTTCTTTACATCTAAGCGACACCACCTGACCTTGCCAATGGTCCTACATCCTAATACCTTTAAGAAACCTAAATACAGTCGATTAACACCAAGTCCCTAAAATCCAAAAACCCTTTCAATAATTCTAATAACTCTGCAAAACTCCATGATAACTCTAATAACACCACATGACAAAGCCTTTGTTGCATTTTAACCTTCAATATAACCAAAACATAGCCAAAATAAAAATCTAAAAAATACCAAGAACGACAAAGCCATGATTTCTTCTCTCATTATCTGGATCACTTGCATATGGAAAAAGACAGTTGACCCGTCCATCACCCTCTGCCTGAGATCTTCTCTTCCCAAGGCCTTGAATTGGTCATTCATTTGGGAAAATGAGGAATGCTACTTTAGTGAAAATGCATCCCATGAGCCTCTTTTACTGAAGCATTCGAACAGCAAGGCACCCTTTTCTTTCCCAAAATCTCTAGCTCTGTGAACTAACCAACTTGTCTCTATTAACCCAGGGACTTTGGAATCATTCAACCAACTCGTCGCTATTGACCTAGGATAGTTTGGATGTCACTGAGGTTTTCCTCAGGATCTGTAACATCCCCTACCTTTCACTTCCTTGACTTTTAAAAATAATTTTTCATACTTAAGCCATTCCCACTTGACTTTTCCATGTCCAACCTTGAAAACTAAACTTTAAAATATTAAAAATAGAACCACTGATCTTATTTGAGGGTTTTCTTTAGATGCTTTGGTCATTTGAGATGTAATTAACTATAGGGATTTTCCCTTATAAGGAACTTGGAACATAGCTAAAAAAAACCTTATCTAATCTTTATATTAGGTTAGAGAACTTGTTAATCATACATAAAGGGTTTACGGACCAAACAGATGGCATAAATCCTTTAGTTTATACAATCGAGCCCACTGTCAAGTAGTATGCCTATCTCTTGGGATTGAACATTACTTGTGGTGTTGAGCTTGATTATTTAAACTATCAGATATGGGATCTGTTAGGTCCCATAATTTCCAAAATCAAAATAATACTTTTCAAAATTACATATCTATATTGCATTAAATATATTTTTCAAATCGACCGACCCAAAATAATGATCCAAAAATTCTGGCGACTACGCTAGGGATTAATTCCTTTCTCCATTTTTGACCAGATGATTTTATCTTCATACATTAGTAGTGTGTCCATGTCCCTCAAGGGCCAGAATATTATTCTTGCATGTATATACCTTGCTCAGTTCTTTCTTGGGTACGTATAATCAACTACTCTCTTGATTCTTGAATCTTCTATTTAATAATTCGTAAACAGGAAGGTTCCAGAATCTTAAAGTTCTCTTAAGTGGGGTGGACCCCATTAGGTATGGTTGGTTAACAGTGATCATTCAAAGTGAGTTTGATTGCGAATTCAACCCCCTCCAAATCTCAAGTCAGGTCCTCCGCTTGCTTCCTCTTTTAGTTTGACTTGTGAACGAGTTAAACTAAAATATCACTCCCAGGTATTTTTATGTTTTTAGTTTCAAGTGCAAGGAAAAAAGTTTAAAAGTAAAAAGTAGCAAAAATACATAAAAAAGGAACAAGATGGGCTAAATTGATGAAAAATGCCAAACCAGCGAAACTGGTGCCTAGGCGCGACAAATGGGTGCCTAAGCGCCACGTTTAGTTTTTAGAAGATTCATTGAATGAGGCAAAATTTTGAAGAGATGCCTGAAGTAACCTGATACATTAAAATAATATGTTGTTTTATGTATACATTTCATGCTTATTATTTTGTGATATTGCACTTTAAAGAAGGTTATTTTCATATTTTTGTTGTAGGTATATCAACTTTAGGTATTTGGAGCAAAAGTAGCAAAAAGGATGAAATTTAGAGCCAAAACAATAAATTTTGGGAATTCTGGCACCAAATGAGCCAAATTGGCGCCAGAAGCGCCATTTTACAAAGAGCTGGTGCTAGATGCGCCAGAATTGGCGCCTGAAGTGCCAAAACCTAGAACAAAGCGGACTTAAGCAAGCTGGCGCCATATGTGCCATCAGCGCCATAGACAACTTTTTGCTGATTAAGGCAGTTTAGAATGAATTTTGCACAAATTTTCAAAGGGACACTTATTGTAAACATCCCTTGGAGTGATTCAATACATCTAAGCACTTTGGAAGTTTCTTTTATGAAGGGATATGTCTCTTAGATATATAGACATTTCTTTTGAATTCAAAAGGGTTGACTTTTGAATAGAATTTTAAAGGGAATTTTAATTTTTTTTGGAGGAAGGAAGCCTTTAATAAAAGAGAGGTTTTGAATAACAAAAGAAAAAAAAGGAGTGAAAGTGGCGTGTAAGGGCGGCGAAAAGAGAGAGAGAGAGAGAAAGTCAATGTCTTGAAGATTTTCTTCAAGGATTGTAAGAGGAGAGAGAAGGTGATAAATTTCTTCTTCATTACACTTCTAAGAGAGAATTGAGAGTGCTTGTAAGGTAAGAAAGGCTTGAAAAGAACTTCTAGGAATTTATTTGGGAAGGATTGTGAGATAAGTTGTGTATTCTATTTCTTTTGTTTTGTAAACTTGTTTTTATATATGAAATCCATATTTTATCGTACTCTTCTCATGAATTATAAAAAGAATTCTTTATCCTTCTCCCTACTTTGAGATATGGTTTTGTGAAGGATTGATTTTGTTTTATATGGATTTAAATATAAAAAATTTATGATGATTTGAACTCAGATCTTTAGTTACTTTTTGATCTGGTCAATTGAATTATTAAAATACGTTGAGAAACATATATTCAGAAAGGGATATAATTTCTACTACATGGTGAGAATCAGATTTGATTTTTTGGTAGAGGATGTCATCCATGCAGTTGAGTGCAAATAAATAAGGAAATATACTTCGTTGGATGAAGAATTAGAGATTTTAACGTGACAAATTAAAATCCCCAATTTGGTCAAATTGATTGAAAACTAATGCAAGATTGTTAGCCCTCATGTGAGGGGCTAGTGGGAGCTCTGGAGTGGCAGTCGGTATCTTCCCAGCCTAACCACAGAATTAGGGACCAAACTATGGTTTAGTCAATGTTCTTTATGCACTCGAAAGATGGTAAAGAATAGGATTGCTCCTATTTGGCACAAAATAATTTGTATATATTTTTTCAAATGATCTAGTTTCTTCATAATCCATATACCCATTGTAAAGGGAAAGAATTCTCCTAAATTTGAACTCTTCATCACAAAAATCTTTGTTTAATTTTCTTAATTTTATTTTTGAAAGTTTTGCAATTAGTTTAACTAACTTTGTCTTTTTAATGCATTTTATTTAACATTCACTCTATTACTTTATATTCAAATATAGCACTTCAATTTTGTTGTTTAAAATTGTAGTTCACATTATAATCTTATGAATTTACTAGTAGGCATTTCCAACTTCCCTATGGGATAGATATCTAGGATTCCATTAATGCCATTTATTACTTGAGTGATACGCATACTTCCGTAATTTTTGGGGGATTCGACAGTTTAAAGAGTTTTAACAGATAAATCTATTTTCTTTAAAGTTATTTTTGTTGTGATTAATTTGCATATTTACTATTGCATCAGCCGAGTGTACTTTGTATTATTGAAAGGTATTTCCAAAATTAACACACTAAATCCACCCGCATCAAGTTTTTGGCACCGTTTCCGGGGAAGTAACAGAAAGTAGTAGTAAGTTATTTTATAATTTGAATTATTTTTTATTTTTTATTTTTAAAAGAATGTTTGTAGTTTAGTTTGAATATTTTCATATTTTAACGAGTTTGCTTATTTTAATTACTTGTTGTGTTTGTTTATGCATAGTGTAAGATCTGATGATTTAGTGCATTACGATTCTAAGTTAGAAAGAACTATTAAAAAAAATTGAAAACAAAAAAATGAGATAGATCATATTAGCAAAATGGCTTGCAATGTGAGTAATGCTAGAAATGAAAATGAACATCATCAAAAACCTTTAAGAGATTATGTTAATACTACAACAGATAAAATTCATTTTAGAAAACAAAACCCTACTTTAACAGCAAATTCATTTGAGCTTAAACCTACTATTATCTAAATGGTACAAAATAATCAATTTGAGGAAACACCAACTGAAGATCCTAATCTAAACCTTGCTAGTTTTCTAGAATTATGTGCTACTTTTAAATATGATGGAGTGTCGAATGATGCTGTCAGACGTAGAATTTTCTTTTTTCACTAAGGGATAAAGTTAAGATGTGGTTAAACTCATTAGCACGTGGATCTATCAGAACTTGGGAAGACTTATCATAAAAAATTTTAATCTAAATATTTCCAATCTTCAAAAACTGCTAAGCTTAGAAACGATAATACATCTTTTTGTCAGTTTGTAGAAGAATCAATTTATGAAGCCTGAGAAAGATTTAAAGATCTCCTAAGATCTCCTTAGGAAGTAAGTTTCCACACCATGTGTTTCCAGATTGGTTAATAATTTAATCTTTTTATAATGGATTTGTTGGATCTCTTAGATCAATAATTGACGCTACTGGGGGATCATTAATGTCAAAACCATTCGATGAAGCATATTGTTTAATTGAAGAGATGACTACTAATAATTTTCAATGGTCCTCTGAAAGGGTAAATCCAAAAAAAGTAGCTAGTATTTATTATTATGATGCAATATCTATGTTAGCTATCCAAATAACTGTTATATCAAAGAAGATAGATCAATATGGAATGAATTATTCTCAGACATGACCTGTGCTTGAGGAAAACTCAATGGGAAAAATGAGAGAATCTCAATCTTCTTATGAGACCTTAAACGTAATAAATAATTCTTCTATTAATCCTTAAGCAAAATATTATAATTGTGGCTGGAAGAATCATCCAAATTTTAGTTGGAGTAACAATAACTCTAATGCTGCAAATCTACAATTGGGAAACAACACTGCGAACCCATTGGGAAACTCCAAAAATCAAGCAAATCTAACTTATAAACAATATTTCCCTTCAGGTTTTAATAATTTGTAGAGTAAGGAGAAAAAGTTATTAAAAGGAGAAAGTAAGGAGAAAAAGTTATTAATGGAAGAATTGATATTACAAATGGGAAGCTAATTATAAAGTCAAGGTGCTGCAATTAGAAACATGGAAAATCAATTAGGATGTATTACTACTGCACTTAGCAAAAGTCATACAGGAAAATTGCCTAGTAATGTTGAAGTAAATCCTAAAGATCATAACAAAGAGAAAATTAAGGCTATTCAACTGAGAAGTGGAAAAGAATTTGAGAAGTGGAAAACTGAGAAGTGGAAAAGAATTGGAAAATAGAGTTAAAAAAGAAGTGGAAGTTGAAGTTGAAAAAGATGAGGTGGAAAATGAAAAATCTAGTGAAGATTCTCATTTTGAGACAAAATGTCCTATTAAATCAATGAAAATCATTATAGAAAGACCACGACCTCCATTTCCTCAAAGATTGAGAAGAAAAACAGAAATAACCAATTTTCAAAATTTTTGGAGATATTGAGGAAATTGACGATAAACATTCCATTTGTTGAAGCCTTAGAACAAATGTCAAGTTATGTTAAGTTCATGAATGATTTACTTAATACGAAAAGATAGTTTGTAGATAATGATACTGTTTCACTTAGTGAAAAGTGTAGCTCTAGATTTCAGAAGAAGCTTCCTGAAAAACTTATAGGTTTTGAAAGTCTTACTTTTTCCTGTGCTATTTGTGCTATTGGTGAAAGATTTTTTTTTTTGGAAAAGCTTTGTGATTTAGGAGCCAGTATTAATCTTATGCCTTTATTAATTTTTAAAGGGTTGGGTTTATGAGATATTTCACCTATAATTGTAACTCTTCAGTTAGCAGATTGTTCGATTACCTATCCTAAAGGAGTTATAGAAGATGTTTTGGTAAAAGTTGATAAATTTATCTTTCTTATGGATTTTATTGTATTAGATATGGAGGAAGATAAGGAAATTCCTATCATTTTTGGAAGACCATTTCTTGCCACTGGAAGAACTTTGTTAGATGTGCACAAAGAAGAACTAACTATGAGAGTTAGTGATCAAGAGGTTACATTTAATATTGCAAAATCAAAAAGATACCCTGCAAAAGAGCAAGAGATTGAATGCTTCAGAATGGATATTAATAAATATTTAAGCCATGAATATTTCAGGAAGACATTCAAAAAAGAATTTGAAAAAGAATATTTGGAATATCAAGATGAGGATAAAATTCAAGTTGAATCTATGGAAGTGAGTAAAGAAGATTTGGATTATGTTCTACAAAAATTTAAAATGTTAGAACCTACAATAAGTAATAAGAATTTGATTTCACTTATTGAGAAACCATCTGAACTAGAACTGAAAACACTTTCTACACATTTGAAGTATGCATTTTTAGGATATTTGTCTACATTACATGTTATAGTAGCATCAGAATTAATCGATATGCAAGAGCAACAATTGTTTTAAACTTTGAGAAGAAAAGAAAAGCCTTTGGATGGACGTTAGCTGATATTAAAGAAGTCAGTCCTTCAATTTGTATGCATAGAATTTTATTGGAAGATCAACATGAACCAAGAGCTAATCTTTAAAGGAGATTGAATCCTTTGATGATAGAAGTTGTTAAGAAAGAGATTTTAAAATGGTTAGATGCTGAAATAATATATTCTTTTTCAGATGGTGCTTGGGTGAATCCAATTCACTATGTTATAAAGAAAGAGGTGTGACTATATTGAAAAATGAGAATGATGAATTAATACCAACAAGACAAGTCACTGGATGGCGGATCTGCATAAATTATAGAAAATTAAATTCTTCCACCAGAAAGGATCATTTTACTTTACCCTTATTGGACTAGATGTTGGATAAGCTGACTTTTCCCTTTTTGGCACAAATATTTTTATTTTTCAGATGGATATACCATTTATCATCAAATACTTATTGCTCCAAAGGATCAAGAGAAAACAACATTTACTAGTCCTTATGAAAATTTTTCTTTTCAGCAAATGTCCTTTGGATGCACCTGCAACATTTCAAAGATGTATGATGCAATTCTCAGTGATTTAATTGAAAAAAGAATTCAAGTCTTTATGGATGATTTTTATGTATTTGGAACTTCATTTGAAATATGTCTAAATCATTTAAAGAAAGTTCTAGAATGATGTGAAAAGACTAATCTTGTATTTAACTGGGAAAAATGTCAATGTATGCTTGTAATAGGAATTGTGCTTTGGCATAAAATTTCAGAAAATTGCATGGACATAGATCCATTAAAAATTCATGTTATATCAAACCTACCTCCACCTACTACTGTAAGAGGAGTTAGAAGCTTTTTAGGACATGTTGGATTTTACAGGCAATATATTAAATATTTTTTTCAAAAATAAAAAGCCTTTAGGTTTACTTTTGGAAAAATATACAAAATTTGACTTTAATAAAGCTTAAAGCCTTTGAAAATTTAAAGAAAAAATTGATCATTGCTTTTATAATTGTTTTACCTGATTGGGGGAAACCTTTTGAATTAATATGTGATGCTAGTGATTATGCAATTGGAGCTGTATTAGGGTAAAGATATGATAAGATTTTTAAAGTCAGATACTATGCTAGTCAGACTCTTAATGATGCTTAAATTAACTATACCACTACTAAAAGAGAGTTATTAACAATTATTTATGCTTTTGATAAGTTTATTTCATATCTGATTGGAGTTAAATGTGTTGTGCATATTGCTCACTAGGTTATTAAATATTTAATGTAAAAGAAGGATGTGAAACCAAGATTAATTAGATGGGTACTTCAGATGCAACAGTTTGATTTTGTAGTGGTCAATATAAATAGGACTGATTATCAAATTGTTGATCATCTATCTAGGCTAGAACAGGAAAAACTTCTTGATTTGGAAAAAGAAATTAATGAAACTTTTTCTGATGAACAACTTTATGATGTAAAAGGATGGGAAATATCATTGTATACTGATATTGTAAATTATATTGTTATTGGTATTTCACCATATGAACTAACAAAGCAACATAAAAAGAAATTCATTCCTGTTGCAAAATCTTATTTTTGGGATGACCCTTATTTGGATAACCAATGCAAAGATTTAGTAATGAGATGATGTGTGTCTTACAAAGAAATTCAAGAAAAAGAAATTCAATCTTACAAAGAAATTCAAGAAATTATCCAAAAATGTAATGATTCTAAATTTGGAGGTCATTTTAGGTATGATAGAACTGTTCATAAAATTTTGTAATATGGATTTTATTGGCCTACTCTATTTAGAGATGTTAATATATATATAAAAACATGTGATCGGTGTTAGAGAGTAGGTAATATTTCAAAAAGAAATGAAATGCCTCTAAATTTTAATTTAAAAATTGAAATTTTTGATGCATGGGGATTGGATTGCAATCACTTTACCTTGATGTGATGCTCGGAGTGTTTCAAAATTTTTAATTAAAAATATTTTTCCAAGATATGGAATGTCGAAAGTAATCATTATAGATGGAGGATCTCATTTTAGGAATGAAACAATTGTAAGATTGGTGGAAAAATATAATATAATGCAGAAAATTGCAACTGCTACTTATTCCCAAACTAGTGGTTTGTCAGAAGTATCTAATTGTAAAATTAAAAGAATTTTAGAAAAAAATGTGAATCCTAATAAAATGGACTGCTTTGCTAGATTAGATATTGCATTATGGGCATTTGCATTATGGGCATACATGATAGATGATAGCTTATAAGACATCTATAGGAATGTCCCCTTATAGATTAATTTTTGGGAAGACTTGTCACTTACCAGTAGAATTAGATCATAGAGCTTACTAGGTCATTAAGGAAACAATTGAGTCAGCTTGAAGAAATTAGGAATGAATCTTATGATAATGCTCGAATTTGTAAGTATAGAATGAAAGAATGACATGATCGAAAGATGATGAAAAAGGAATTTTTGCTTGGACAGGAAGTTTTATTATACAATACAAGATTGAAATTATTTCTGGGAAAATTGAAGTCTAGGTGGAAAGGGTCATTCAAAATTTTTAAAGTCTATCCCTTTGGAGCTTTTAATATTGAAGATCCCAAGACTGGAAGGATATTTATAGTGAATGGGCACATATTGGAATCATATTTTGATGGTTAAAAACCAGTTTTTAAAGAGACTGTGATGATGGGTCGCCCAGAATAAAGACTGGGAATGTCAGGCTGACGACATTAAACCAAGCGCTTGGCGAGAGGAAACCCATATTTTTTGTTGTTTCTTTTGTTTCTATTTTTTGCTTAGAATATTTTATTAATATATTTGTGCTTCATTAGATTCCGTGTATTTGAGAAAATTTGAAATTGAGAAAATAGTTAGAAAAATCTTATTTACCTAATTATATGGAAAATTTGAGAATTTATTGGATAGAAATTGAAATGGTAAAATTTTTTGGAACAGGCAGATGGTGCACCAGATTGGTACTTGATGCCCTCTATTCTGGGGAGCTGGCGCATGATATGCAAGAATCGGGGCATGAAGCGTCATGGTGACGAAAATGACTTAAAACATTTTAAATGGCGGTTTTTGGCAGGTTCTTCTCCTTATAACTTGCAAAAACTGATTCCAATGTCAATTTTAAACGGGGAAACAAGGGAATAGTCACTAGTTTTCAATTCTAATGGTTTCCTACTCTAAGAATTTGGCTAGATTTGAAATTTTTAATCGGAGAAACTTCATCAATTTTGATGCACAAAAGTTAGATGATCGTGTTCTTGTAAAGAAGAGGCTAATAATCAACGAAAGGGAGTTTTTGAATCAAGGATTCAACGCACCAAATACTCATGTAGAAGAGACGCAGAGACATTGGAAAGTGATTTGCTACACTACTGCCACTGTAGTTGTCCATTAAAAAGTTAATTTCTCCGTTTCCATGATGACCTTTCCGTCAACTGTATGACATCACTTCATTTCTGCTAAATTACTCCTTACAAATCATCTAAGCGTAGTAACAAAGGATAGAGTTGTGCTAAACTTCTGCATTCAGAAAATAAAGGTAGTATATGTTGGTGATCTCATAATTCATATTGCTCGGATTATAGCTAATAGTGCTACAACTAGTGGATTGGGTTACCCTACCCTGATTTTTACTTTATGTGAGCAATCAGGAGTAGAGTCCCATAGAATCCCATAGAAATGAGGAAAGGCTGAAATGAGGAAAGGTTGCAACCACAAAATCCTATTGGGAAGCATACAGTTCAAAGAGTAAAATCATGCCGAAATGGAATGGCCTGACTTTTTTTATTTATCAGGTTAGTTTTTTACATTTTTACATATAGTAATATATTCAAAACTCGGGTTGGAATCAACATATTTGTGTTTGACTCCCCGTAACTCTTCCTCAGCCAGGCTTGGGCAGAATAGCAGAGCAAGTACAAGTATGAGTAGCATAGCAAAAAGACGTTCCTCGTCATTAATATGTTTGCTCGCGGTAATTGTGGCCTATCGGGAGAATCGATGACTGCATCTTTGATGCACTGTTGAGAATTCTGAATTGGCTATTTTTAAGGGTCGGATCTATGCCGAGGTATTGAGGGTGATTCTCAAATATTGTAGAACAGAATGTGATTTGATGAGATAGAATGCAGTAGAAACAAAGACAGGTAACGAGTTACCTACTCCTAACGGTCAAAGCGAGCCCTTTCATTCAATTCTTCATGAAAGAATGAAGACCGTGAATCCTCTTGAAAGAGAGGGGTGCCTTCGGGAATGCGGACACAGGTGGTGCACGGCTAGGTGCACTGCTATCGTCAGCTTGTGCCGTAAGGTGTTGGGTTAAGTCCCGCAACAAGCACAACCCTCATGTTTAGTTGCCACCATTGAGTTTGGAAGAAAAATAGTTTAGAAATTCTATCTACCACAAATGTCTATCAAAAACATTTACAATTATTTATTATTTATCATTTACAATTATTTATCACGATAGAAAACATGTAGTAGAAAGTAAATCTAAACTAAACATGCTAGAATAAAATTAACTAAATAAAAGTCTAGCTAGCATAACATGTATTAGCATTGAAATATAAAAATGTTCTTCAAGTCCTATTAATTGTAACACAATTGTAACTATAATATGTAACACAAACACAAACAAACAAATAAGACAAATGAGGTCAATACTTCCTCCATCTTATCGTATCTATCTAACTTACTTCCAATTTCTAACGGAATCACTACACAATTATATTAGGTACTTATAAATGATTTAATAGATTCTAATCCCAAAGATAAAATTATCCCTGATATATTGGCTCCTAGGCACCAATCTCAGGCATCATATAATCATTTAAATTAAGCACCTCTAATAGTTATAAGGATAGTGTAAATTCATCCACATGTTACTCATCAAATAGGTTAGCTACTCCTACCAAATGAAAATAAGGTCAAAGAAAGGAAGTAATAAAATTGAGATGAAATTTTCACTGATAGATTCATAATGACTATTCTAAACTCAAGTCTGGGTTAGACCCGAGTTGTACTGGACTTGTCAACCCAACTACTACAAGAGAACATACAAGTCTAACCATAATAAGAAGTTAAGAAATCACCTACCTCACGACACATAAAAAGAAAATCAAACCACTAACAATCCAAACATCTACCAATCATCAATCAAACTGATCAATCCACACTAAAGAAAACATAATACAACACTAATAATCATGACTCTTAAGCTTACTAAATCAAACCACATTGATAACTATGGGTTGTCTCCCATAAAGCGCTTGGTTTTAACGTCGCTAGCCCACAAATGATTCCACCTGGATCAAAATTCCAATTAAATAATCCTTGATCAATCACCCAATCTTTTCCAGATCCGAGGATTCCTACAAAGTCCTAGAATTTAAAATTTTCTTTTAGCTCTTCCTTTTTAGATCGATTCATATCCTTGTTCCTCATATTTCCTTCTAGATCCAATATTTTTCTAATACTTTTCTTAATTTTCATATTAATATCATCCTTAAATTTTATAAGAAATGGATCTTTATATGATGCTTCATGATCTCTCAAATTTTGGATCAGATTCTCTCTAGATAGTTTAGATTTTGGATCAAAGTCTTCTAGGTTACTTTTATCTTTCAAGTTATCTTTTAATTCTTTAGGATATTCTTCCATTGGTCTTTCAATTTCAGTTCAATAATTTTAAATTGCTCATCATTCATTTCTTTAGAATTTCTCAGGGTAATCTCTAGGGGTAATTGTTAATTGCATTAATAATCTGCCCCAACATCTGAATCTCATTCATTTTGTTCGTATACCACGGAATATGCCATTCAGTGACTTTGAATAACTCTTTCATAGGAGATCTTTTACTGATTTCATCATTCAATTTAGGTTCATCTTGTGATTGAGTCGAACATGAAGATATAAAAACTGGTGGTGTAGATAAATTCCCTAAATAGGTAGGCTTTGAAATTGTTTGGGGTATATTCATTTTAAGTTCATGAGATTTTTTAACAGATGGAATTAAGAGTTGACTATTTTTGGTAATGTCCATCATTTCACACCTCTCCATCATTTCACACCTCTCCTGAACACACCTCTCCTGAACATACATACAGGCTTCTTTAAACAACATTTTAGACACATCATGAAAGTCCATTTCAATCTCATCTATTAACTTACTCTCAAAACAATTTTGGAAATGATTTTTACTTAGATAATCAATTTCATCCATCTAAAAAAAATCATCATCTTTTTACTCAGTTGGTTTCATGATCATTAATATTCATAGTTAACTTTCCTTTTTGCACATCTATCATAGCTTGTCCAATAACAAGAAAAGTTCTCCTCAAAATAATGGGATATTCTTTATCTTCCTCCATATCTAATACAATAAAGTCCATAGGAAAGATAAATTTATCCACTTTAGCAAGCACGTCTTCTATAACCCCTTTTGAATAAATTACAGATTGATCAACTAATTGAAAGGTTATAGTAGGGGGAGAAATATTAGCTAAATCTAAACTTTTAAATATAGATAGAGGCATCATATTAATGCTCGATCCTAAATTACATAAAGCTTTTCCACATAATCTTTCTCCAAATACACAAGGAATTGTTAAGCTAGAAGGATCATTAAGTTTCTCAGTATGCTTTTTCTGAAATATAGCGCTGCACTCCTCACTTAGTGCAACTATCTTGTACTCCCCAAATTTCCTTTTCTTTTTTAATATCGCCTTCATAAATTTTGCATAACTTGACATTTGTTCAAAAGCTTCAGCGAAAGGAATATTTGTCGTTAACTTCTTAAGTCGTTAACTTCTTAAGCGTTAACTTCTTAAGTACGTCCATGAGCTTTGAAAATTTTTTATCCAACTTATGTTGTCTAAATCATTGAGAAAATGGAGGTGGTGGTCTTTCTAATTTAATTTTATTTTGAGATATTGATTTTTCCAGATCCTTACAAACATGTTCTTTGGGTCTATTATTTTTCTTTGTTTCTCTTACATCTCCTTTCTCTTTTCTAACCACATCCTTTATCTCTCTTCCACTTCTTAATTGGACAGCATCTATTTGTTCATCATTTTTCTCTTTAGGGTTAATCTCAGTGTTGCTAGGAAGTGTTCCTTGGGGTCTATTGCAAAGTGAATTAGCAATTTGTCCAAGTTGATTCTCTATGTTTCTAATTGCAGCATTTTGACTTTACAACTGGTTTCTCATTTGTAATACCACTTCTTCTGTGGACAACTTCTTATCCTCAAATTATTGATCATTGTTAGAGTTGTTAGAGTACAGTGAAGATGATCATTGTTAGAGTACAGTGAAGATGAAGGTTTATAATTTGTGTTCCCCTGATTATTCCAACTGCATGATTATTTTCTATGATTATTTTCTCATGGTTGGTTTCCACCCCAAGTAGTGTGATACCAGTTTAAATTAGGATGGTTCTTCCAACTTGGGTTGTAAAAGTAAGAATATGATATTTTTATGGCATTTAAAATCTCATATGATAAGTTAGAATCAATCATATGCCCTAATAAACTTTCCTCACTTACTGGAGTAAATTGAGGCTGGTTCATTCTAAATTGGTCCAACTTTCTTAAAATTGCAGCAACCTGAGATGCAAGAATTGCAATCGCTTCTGTATCATGAACACTGGATATATTTTTAGGATTTACCCTTATAGAGGGCCATTAAAATTCATT
This sequence comes from Phalaenopsis equestris, assembly GCF_001263595.1. Classification (NCBI taxonomy): domain Eukaryota; kingdom Viridiplantae; phylum Streptophyta; class Magnoliopsida; order Asparagales; family Orchidaceae; genus Phalaenopsis; species Phalaenopsis equestris. Next base: position 127,314 of record NW_018250354.1, on the reverse strand, counting down.
TGTATTCATTTCTTTAATTAACGCATATGCTTCATCAAATTATTTTGACATTAATGATCCACCAGCGGCAACGTCAATTATAAACCTATGGGATTCTACTAACCTATTATAAAAAGTTTGAATGATTAATCAATTAAGCAGAGCATGGTGTGGACACTTTCTTATGAGTTCCTTAAATCTTTTTCATGATTCATATATTGATTCCTTTTCATACTAACAAAATGAGATTATATCGTTTCTAAGTTTAGTAGTTCTTGAAAGTGGAAAATACTTACCTTGGAATTTTTGAGTTAACTCTTCCCAATTTTTAACAGAGCCAGGAGCTGATGAGTATAACCGCATTTTAGCCTTATCCTTTAGTGAGAAAGGAAAAAAGCCTTAGTTTAACAACATTGTCTGATATGCCATTATAACAAAATGTAGCATAAAGTTCTAGAAAACTGGATAAGTGTAAATAAAGATCCTCCGAAGGAGTTCCCCCAAACTGATTGTTCTGCACCAGTTGGATAATATCTGGATTTATTTCAAATGAGTTAGCTTCTACGACAAGGGTTTATATACTTCAGTGAATTTCATTTATCGCATGATTTATATAATCCCTCAAAGATTTATGATGATTTTCTAAGTTATTATTTTGAATATTTTCCATTTCCATTTCTAGTTCTTCAAGTCCTTTCTATTTTTTATTTTGTTTTCTTTTTTCTAGCTCAGGATCATAAGGCACAAGTCCTACGGATTTGTTATTTTGCATACACAACACAACAACACAACACAACAAATCATACACAACACAACAAATAATACATTAACAATTAAACTAAAAAAATAAAAAATATATTCAACACAACAAAATATTTTCACAAACACCTTATTTTTCACACAAATAGTTATTTTTTTTAAACTAAAAACACTTTTCACACAAAAACATTTTCACACAAAAATAGTTTTTTTACGACACTATAGTTTTCCAAGTCTAAGCCTAATTACTTCAACTAAATTCTCCTAAAGTTCTTACCGAAGCTTCCCCGACAACAGCGCCAAAAACTTGATGCAACTTTTTTATATGCTTAATTTTATAAATTTTATATAGTCACAATGATATAAACGCAAGTATACGTATAGCTCAAGTAATATAGGACTTTCTAATTAAGCACCGATTATCAATCCCACGAGGAAGTGAGGAAAGATGTGCTTAGTCAAATTCCAGTCTACTACTATTAGTTCTTAGTTTGGAATGACGATTAAAATGGTGTTTTATCTAGCAACTATTCCTAAACGTGAATGTTAAATGTAAGGATGGTAACTATTCCTAAATGTAAATATTAATTCTAAAGATAACCCATTTTGGATGAATTATTTTGGAGAATTTTAAGATTTTCAAACTACTATTCTTATGCCAGTGAGTTTACTATTCTTATGTAGTGAGTTGGATAATGTAAAGGAATGAGATACATTAAATATTATATATGAGCAATTGGAGCAATTTTAATTCTCTACCTTGATTCAATGTTATAGAAAATCATTGGCTAATCTCAGGTTTAGTCCCTAAATCCGTGGCTAGGCTAGGAGGATACTAGCTCCCACTTCCCTTCCCGTGAAGGTTAACTTTCACTTTAGTTTTTTAAACACTAAAATCGAATTGGGGATTTTAGTCTGTCACCCTAAAATCTCCAATTTTGCTCCCATCAAAGTATATTTCCTTATTTATTTGCATCCAACCCCCATGAACTTCGCCATCCATGGAATTTGAATGTGGTTCCACTTTGTTGAGAATTACACCGCCCTCTCGGTTCTTAATGCAAGTACAACAAATTTTAACACTACAATAGGACTTTATTGTAATGTAAAGGAAGTGCAAGTAAAAGCCATCCCATTTATAAGTAAAATTTCTTCAAGTATGCATCCCAAAATCCAAAACATGAATCTTACTCATTATAAAAGAAAAGTAAAAGGAAAATAATGGCTAATTCTCTCATGCCACTATTTCTTAAGAAGAAGAAAGAGTAGGAGAAACACATCACAAAGCACGAAGAAAACACAACAAAAAACTTTATTACATTAAACCAATTCCACTAGATAAGTGTTTACAAAATCATAAGATAATGAAGAACATAGTACTTAGTTTTTTTCCCTTGAAAGAAAGATGAAAATCTCTCCCACAAAGTTTCATGTCGATCCATGCTATGCTAGAACATTCCCTAACATATTCTCTCAAAATCTCCTCACCAATCTCTCCATAAAAAGTAAAAATCTACATTTCTACTTCTATTCTAAGATCACTAAATATTCTCCACATTTTCTCACTCACACACACCCTCACAAACACATGCATACGCACACATACACACACACATGCCCATGAGACGTGCCAAGCCCTCTTTTTTAAAGAGACACAAATTCCCTCCTTTTTTCTAAGAGACAAATCTATTCATCCAAAAGACATGTCTCTTCATTCAAGAGCCTTATCCAAGTGTCTAGATTCATTGAATTTATTATGGGGTGTTTGAATCACTTTGGAGCCTTCTAGAACATCAAAAACTGCCAAAAATCAATCCATGACCGTCCCGGGCGCTGTCGGTGCCATTTTGGGCGCTTTCGACATCATTTTCGCTTTGTTTTTGTGCTCTTCAGCCCCGTTGGTGCTAGCTCTGGTGCTGCCGGCGCCCACTCTGTGCAGCTCGATCATTTTGCTTCGTTTGGCTCCATTTCAGCTCTGTTTTGCCTCATTTCCGTTGCCTTGCGTTCCTAATAGATAGATCTACAAAAAAAGCATAAAAATAAACTTTCTTTAAAGTGTAATTTTATTCCAAAATGTGTGAGAAGTGTAATATAGATTAAGCATAGAAAGGCATATCGAAATGTGTCAGGAAAAAAATTTCTTTCTTTGCTTCTTTTTGCTCCAAATTGCATCATTTTTGCTTCTTTTTCTCCAAAACTCCATTTCTTGTCCCTGTAATAAAAAATATGCTAAATATATTCATTTAAAGTGTAATATAATTAAAAATCATTAAAATTTGGTATTAAAAGCATACGAAAAATTGAACATTTTTTAAGCATATCATGAGATTGTGTGAAACTTTCTATAAGAGTGTTGGAGAAGGGGAAAAGTGAGAGATATCTTCATTCTGCTTTTCTAAGATAAAGATACAAGAGATTTGCTTTGAAAAGAGTTTTAGATAAGTGTTGTTTGTTTATTATTATTATATGAACTTTCTTTTATATATGAAATTTGTGTTTAGTTGTATCTTTATCATGAAGTCTGAGTTTATGAGTAGTTTCCTCTATCTTTCTCCCTACTCTGAGATATGGTGAAATGAATAGATAACATGGATGTGCCAATATTAAAATATAAAATAAATTATGATGATCTTTCAACTCTGAACTTAATTTACTCTTTGATCTGACCAATTGAATTGTTAAAATATGTTGTGAAACTTATGATCCAGGAAATAAAGTATGAGTTCTACAATAGAGTGAGGATCACATTTGATTTCATGGAGGAGAAATTTGTTCATGGAATTAAGTGCAAATAAATAGGGAAATATTCTTTATTGGGGTGACAGACTAAAATCCCCAATTTGGTCTTAGTGTTTAGAAACTAAAGCGAGAGTTAGCCTTCAGGTGAAAGGAAGTGGGAGCTCTGGAGTGGGATTCAATATCCTCCTAGCCTAGCCATGAATTTAAGGACTAAACCTGGGATTAACCAATGATTTTCTATGCAATGTATCAAGTTAGAGAATTAAAATTGCTCCTATTTGGCACAATAGATATTATAAACATTTATCTCATCTCATTTCACCAAAACCTCATTGTAGTGGGAAGGATGTTTTTTCACATAATAAATCTTCATTACATAAACATAATTAGTAGGTTAGTAGTTACTATTTAAATCTTGCATTTCTACTTTGCTAATAGTTAAGTAATTTAGTTTTAATCTCAACATTCAAAATTAGTGATAGCAATTTCGTTTGACTTTCTGTGAATTTTCTAGTAAAATTTATCATTGCAAATTTAAATCTTCCCCGTTGGATCGATATTTGTGGCTTAAATAGAAATTTCATTATTACTTGATAACGATACATATACTTGCGTAGAATTCCATTAATAATTTCTTATATTTATATATATATTACACAACTTACTTTTAGTACATGGATCAAGTTTTTGGCACCGTAGTGGTGTCAACTTCATAAATCCTTACATATAAAAAAATCGGGATCACCTTGCCTCTTTGTGATGCTCTATGTGCTTCAAAATTTTTAAACAAAAATATTCTTACTAAATTTTGAATGCCAAGAGTGATCATTACTGTTGGGGGAAGTCATTTTAAGAATTTTAGAATTGACAAATTACGTAGAAAATATGGAATTAAACATAGGATTGCCACAACTTATCGCCCTTAAACTAGTGGATTAGCAGAAGTATCAACTCATGAAATCAAAAGTATATTGGAGAAAATACTAAATCCTAAAGGAACTGATTGGTCTGATAAACTCGATCATACATTATGGGCTTATAGGACTGCTTATTAAACTCCTATAGGAATGTCTTCATATAGGCTCATATGTAGAAAAGCTTGTCATTTAGTGATTGAGTTAAAGCATAAAACATATTGGATGATAAAAGAATTTAATTATAATTTAGAGGATGCTGGAGAAAAATGATTATTGAAATTAAATGAGTTCAAGAAAATTAGGAATGAGTCTTACAAACGATAAAATTTATAAAGAAAAGATGAAAATTTGGCATGATCCAAAGATTTTAAGGAAGAATTTTGAGCCCGGATAAGAAGTTTTATTATACAATAAATTATTGAAATTATTTTTTGAAAAACTTAAGTCCAGGCGGATGGGCCCATTTATTTTGACAAAAGTTTATTTTTATGGGGTTGTGGAGATTAAAGATCCAACAAGTGAACGTATAATTAAATTAAATGGACATAGTTTGAAGCCTTACATTGGAGAAAACAATCTCTATTAGAAAGAAACTTTGATGTTGGGTCTATTCGAGTAAAATATTTGGATACGCTGGGCTGACGACGTTAAAATAAACATTTTATGGGAGGCAACCCATAGACTATTTATGTGATTTGCTTTATGTTTGTTTTTTTTTTATTATTTTGACTATCCTTTGCTTTAATAGTACCTTTTAAACACTATTTAAGGTATTAAAAATGATTGAAAATTGAAGAAATTAGACGTTAGGTGAATCAGTGTTCACAAGGAAACTAGCACGTAGTCGCAAAAAATTGGTGCCTAAGCGCTAGAGTTCTGTGAAGTTGGCAACTAGACACTAAAAATTGGTGCCTAGGCACCAAAAACTAGCACTCAAGCTCCAAAAACTGGTGTCTAGGAGCCATAGTTTCTGGATGTGGGAAAACCGCCCCAAAGCAGTTTTTCTCCATGTCTTCCTATAAAACTTCCTAGCATTCATCCCTATTCTTCATACTTTTGAAATTTCCACCATAGAAAGGAGTTTAGAAAGGTTTTCAGATCTTACTTGCTTCCATGGTGAATAAAAAGAATGGAAATTCCATTGGAAATAAGTTTGTGGATAGTCATGCCCAAACCTATTTCAATCAGTTTTTAGTAATGAGTTTGGAAAAGGTGATGAGCAAGTTGGGAATGATTGAAGAGGAGCTTTCCAATCTACACAACAAATTGTATGATATGTATCACCAGTATGAGCACTTGGAGTGGGAGATGAAGCTTCAATCTGACCACTTGACTAGTTATCAAGATTCCTTGGTAGCCATGTATAACAAGAACAAATGGATTGATGAAAACACAGAAATGGAATTTCCTCATTCCCTCATCTTCTACCACTTTTATCACAGATATTTGGCATATGAGAAGGGTGACGATAATGAGATCAACAAGTATTGATCATTAGAAAAGGATTCTAGTGTTTGTGTTTTGTGTTCATGTTTAATTTAATAAAAGATGTGTTATGTGTGCTACTTTTTATTGATTGTGTGTTCGTTCTCTTGGTTTGCTTAAATTGTGTTTGTTTGTGATATTGCACAATTTTTTGATAGTTTATTACTGAAAGTTATGTTTGTGTAAACCCCGTGTTATTATGTTGGAATTGATTTCAAATTAAAAATTAGAAGATAGAAGATGTTGGGATAATCATAAACAAGAGGTGAGATGTTATATTAATGAGAAATTTTGATTTAAAAGGCTTAGTATTGTTGTGATGTACCTAAAACCCAACGAAAGAAAAATTTAGGGTCTGGCGCATCGGTGCCAGAACTGGTGCCTAAGCACCAGACCATCCGCACAACATGGTGCCTAGGTACCAAATCCCGCGCGTAGGTGCTAAAACCTGCACTTACGTGCCAGTTTAACTGAACATACTGAAACTCAAAATTTTCACCTATTGAACCTGACCCATGCCATTGTTGAGGCCCAAGCTCCTTCTTCCTCCTATTTTTCCGTGAAAATCAGCCCTAGGGTGCTTTATAGAGCTCTAATCTTCAAATTTTTTGGCTTGAAAATGTTGGATTTTATCATCTCAAGGTTACATATACATTTTGGTATAGTTATTTTGCATAGTTATTTTGCAGGTATAGTTATTTTGCAATTTCACCATAGATTTTTCATACATTAAGTGGAGACCAAAAATATGCAAAAATATTTGATTTAGTGGTGAAAAGTTCATGGATCTAAGCTTTATTAGCTCGAAAAAGCATGTAGGTAGCCTCTTATCTTAATTTTGAAATTTGCTAGAGATTTATCTTCAAATATAATATAGATGGCTCCTAAGACAAAGTGAGGAAGGGGAAAAGAATCCTACACAGTGCCAAATTTGTCAATGTTAATGCGCAAAATTGTAACAGTAATTTGCTTCTCTGAGAAATTTTATTGCTGAGCAAAGCTTTTATAGACCTGGTGGAGCTATAAAAAATGTTAATGTGGCTCATCAATGGGAGAGTTTCTGCTATTTTATTGGTATTTCCGTCATCATTGTGGTTCAAGATTTTTATGCAAACCTAACTGAAGCAGATGATGACGAGGTATTTTGTCGAGGATGAGGAGTAGAGTTCACTGTTGAGAGGATTAATGTGATATATGGTTTGCCACCTTAGATTGATTGTTTCTATTTAGAGTTCATTCCATTTGAGGAAGATTTAGATCAGATTGTGGCATATTTGACTGATGGTCGTGGAGCCTGGAAGATTTGAAATAATTGCAAGTTAAATTTTTCTTCTTCCAAGCTCAATGCCACTTCAAAGGCATGAAATTATTTTATTTTTGCTCACTTTCTTCCTTCAAATCATTTAAGTGAAGTGAATAGATGAAGATCTATTTTAAACTAATGCATTAAAGAGAGGATACCTATAGATGTGGGCTCTCTTATTTATGATGCTATTAGTTCTTCAGTGAGAGCTAGTACTACTTCAGGTCTTAGATTTCCATCTTTGATATTTACTATTCGCAAAGACTCTGAAGTAAAGTTTGAACATTAGGAAGAGTAGTTGAAGCCACTTAAGACAATTGGGAAGGCTAATGTTGATATTTATGGATGACCTTGAGATAAAATTCAAGGTGCACTTTCTGCTTCTACTTCTAGTCTTCTACTTCTAGACCTTCTACTTCCACTACTATTGAGCCTCCATTTGGATTCTGGTATGTATTAAGTGGAAGATATCTATAACACCAGAATGATATGTTTATAATACAGTGTCGTATGGATAATATGGAAAACAAATTTGATCATATGACAGATTTTATCAGGAGAAAGAGTGACTATGATGCTGATTATGACGAGGCATTTGTGAAATTCATGATGGGAGACCATTCAGTTGAACTTCTTACATGCCCTCAATTTACACCTTTTAAGAGTTACAGATCAATGAATGAAGATATCCCCTATGATTCTTCTGATGATGATGAGGAAGAGGATTAGACTTTATTTTCTTTTCTATAGTAGTTATGATTTTTAGATCTTTCTCGTGTTGGTTTGTTTATGTATGATTTGTTGCTTTGTACTTTTATTTTCACTGCTACTTTTGTTACTCTTTTTCTTAGAACTGGATATCTCGTAGAGTAGTCTTTTACATTGCAAAGTTTCATGATATTTGTTTTTAAGTTTAAATTATGTACTACTCTGCACTTGTTTTTATTAACTATACCTGTACTCTTCTTCTGCTTAGAAAATTTTAAAACTTTCTCTTTCATCATGCTTATTAAAAACTTAACTTTCTTAAACTAATTTAAAATTTAAATTTGGAGGAAGGGACAAATTTTTCTTAAAATTAAACTTTATTTGTCCTATGTAAATTATATTTTCAAAAATTATTTTAATATAACTTATGGTATGTTGAAATAACTTGAGATAAGTATATTTTTTTATTTTATAGATGATTTATTAAACTTAAGTAAAAGTATTTAATAAAAAGGTTAATTCTGGATTTGAGATATTTAGTATAAGACTATAAAATTTTGCTTTTAGTATTTATATTAAAGAAAATTGTATTTTTGGACATGATAAAAAAATTAGATTTTTATCTGAAAAGAAAGAATTGAGACTTTATGGAAATTCTTTTTCAAGTTACACATTTAATAAAGTAAGGAAATGTGAAAAGATTTTAACTTTAAGAAGTGGATGGTAGAGCTTAAAATCATTAAAGGCTATCCAGATATAGTAGTCCTCATATGACATGAAAACAAAAAAAGAAAGATTTGAAAATGATCCTAGAAGAAAAAGAATATATATATATATATATATAAAGAAAAGAAAAGATAAAAAACATAAATATATGTGAGGAGAAGCTTGAGGAGATGCCTAATTAAAAATTTGCTTCACTTAAATCAACTTAAAGAAACAGACTTAATTACATTTCTAAGCTCATTTATGAAGTATTAGCATCTTTACTAGTAAAGTTCTCATGATATTCATTTTCATGTAATTTTTTTAAGTATCTTTAATATGACAAATTATAATTATTCTTGAAATAAATAGGAAATCAAAATTCTTAAACTTGACTACTAAATATTCTTACATTCTAGTTTTAACCTATGTTATTAAAAAATTTTTTAAAAGTTTCACCGTTGCATTTATAAAACAAAAACTATAGAAATCTTCAAGTACAACTCACTCCCATAAGTTATACTTTTTATATAATACTTTTAAGTTATACTTTTTATATATAGTAAGAAAGGTTACTTGAGCAAAAGTAACATTTAAGTTTAGGGGAATTGATCCACCTTAAAATTACTTAATTTTTATGTACATTTTATCTCAATTTTTAGGATATTATGCTTTAATAAAGGGTTTTTTTTATGTTTTTTGTTGCAGGTGAAATAAAAAAGAGTTAAAGAGTATAAAGTAGTAAAAATACATCAAAAAGGAGCAAAATGAGCTAAATTGAATAATAGTACTAAAACAGTCGAATTGGCACCTAGACCTGAAAGTTGGTTGCTTAGGCGCCACAATTATTTTTTAGAAGATTCACTGAATTAAGCCAAAATTTGAAGAGATGTCTGAAGAAACCCTTGGTCATTTTTGAAATTATAAAAATATGGATTAATTACAAGAGGCTAGGGGAGTTGGATGTATAGATTCTCATAGTGTGTGAGAAGTTTTCTTTTTGAGTCCTTGTTATTTCTTGAGTTTGTTAGTCTTGTAAGCACTGTTGGAGTCAGTAAAGTCAGAGAACTTCAAAGGAGTGCTTAGGGGAACATTCCAAATAAGTATTTGTATCTTTATCTTTAAGTCTTATATATTGGATTAAGTTTTATAAATATGCTTTGTTTTGTTATCCCCATGCGTTTTGAGTAGTTTTCTCTCTTTCTACTTGCAATATGAAGTCCTTGCAATATGAAGAAATTTTCTCCTTGCAATATGAAGAAATTAAGTAAGTGATTTTAATTTTTTTTAGAACTTCTTTTATTCTAAATAATTTTGATGATACTTTAGTCAATCTTTCATTTATTTTACAAATTGGCCACTTGTTTTGTTAAAACTTGTTAGCAAACTTATAGACCTAAAAGGGCTAAGATTTTTTGACTTATAAGTATCACATGCTACTCTAGAAAAAGCAGTGGTGATCGTCCGAGGGGGGGTGCAAATAGATAGGGAGTAAGATTTGATGGGTGTAGAATTGATGTTTCTTGAGTGACAGGCTAGATTATTTTATCAATTTAGTATAGAGATTGGAACTAAGTGTCACTGGTAGGTCCTATAGAGAGGGCACAGTGGGTAATATAGAAGTGAGAGACTAGAACCTACCCAACACTACTATACATTTAACACCAACTTTAGATTATTCAATGTTCTTTGCACATTTCAAAAGAAGTAAAGAATATGTATGCTCCTATTGTCACAATATCACACTTAAGTTTCTAAACAATTTTGAAATCCTAATGATTATGAATTATTGGCAAGGAGAAAGTCTCTTTTTATGTATTGTCTAAGTCATTACATTTACTTTTACTTGCATGTTTTAGAATTTAGTAAACTAAACTTTCATCTTAAGATAGTTGCTGTAATCTTAAATAAAGTTTTCATAAATTTAAAATTCCTGTATTTCATTTCATCATTTTCTTATTTTCGGCATCGTTGTGGGATTGATGCAGAGGTTTTTTAAAGAAAACTCTATAATACTTGAAATGATACGTATACTTGCATAGTACCCCTTCTGAGAGAACTATTTCTTTAATTTTTATTAAATTACATTTGTTCTCGCTAGCTGCTAAATATAATTTGGGTCAAGTTTTTAGCATATTAATGAACATAAATATCTATGTAATTGTGGGTCGAGTTAATGAGATAGAATTACATGAGACCTCACCCCTACTCAGGGAGTAGGTTTCATCTAATATCTTTCATCTCCAGATACGATGGAGTTTATAAGGTTGCTACTAAATTACCACAAACATTTCTCCTTAATGTTCTGAAGCCAGCAATGACATTCGAAGAGAAATCTGAGGTAGTGGCAACTATGGAAAAAGAAAAGCTGTCAGCACATATTCTGGCTAAGCAGGCTTGACAGATTTACCAGCATAAGCAGTAACACTATCATCATCTACAACAATAAGTCCAACAGCACAGTCAACATTCACTCCAATAGAGGCCACACAGAATGGATGGAAGGCAAGGTCCGAGTAAGGCCAAGCAGCTAAACAAAGTATGTTCTCTAATAAATGAAGTAGTAAAATAGATGTTTCGTGATTGATACACCAAAAGAATATTAAGTTTTACATATGTATTTAGGGCTTAAATTTGGCAATATTGCACTTTAAAGAAAGATATTTTCATGTTTTATTGCAAGTATACTAAGTCTAGGCATTTGGAGCTTAAAGGTTGCAAAAAGGACAAAAATTGGAATCAAAAGTTGATTTTTCAAAAATTGACCTGACACGAAATTATCATAATGATGAGTACATGCGAAGAAAAGTCGATTATGAGACTGCTTATAATGAGGCCATGGCAAAGTATTTGAGGGGTGATCATAATGCAAAATTTCCTAACTACCCCCCGCTTCACACCTTACGAGCTTGTAGTAAAATTTAAAGAAGAGGATGAAGATGACGAGGAAGAGGATGTTGATGAGTAGTTTACTTTCCTTCTTTGTTTCTGTAGTTTGATTTTATTTTCATGTGGTTGTTAGTCAGTGAGCTTTTTTTTTTAAATGATGTGTATTATAAACAGGTGTTAAACTTTTTTTATGTTTAGATGTAGATTGTTTATTTTATTTCAGTATTGTTGTTATTGCAATGTGTTTCTTATGTTTAAAACTCACCTTTACTTAGTAAATTCTTTTTCTATATCATGTTTTACATAATGTGTCATGCTTTTTTTCTTTTTAAATTGGTACCTACAAAGTTTCAAGTTGAAATCCCTCTATAGGTCAGTTTTATTTAAATGTATTTAATGTTTTCTTTCTACCTTCATTTTTGTATTAAATGCTTTATCAATTAAAAATTTAATTTTGTGGGGGAAGAAAAATTTATCTTGAAAGAAAATAAACTTTATTTGTCCTCAATAAACTATATTTTAAAAATTATGTTTAACATAACTTTTGGTATCAGAGGTCAACTTGATGATAACTATATTTTTTATTTTATAAAAATCATTGTAGACTTAAGCAAAAATATTTAATAATTTAGTTCTAAAAGTTAAGATATTTAGTATAAGTGTATAAGGTTATGTGTGTACTATTCAAAGTAAATAAAATTGTATTTTTGAAATTTTAAGGCAGTCTTAGAGTTATATTAAAAAAGAAGGAATGATACTTTATGAAAAAAAATGTTCAAAGCTAATACGCATTTAGAAGTAAGTTATGTATGCAGTTTTTAACTTTAAGAAGAGCATAATGAAGTTCAAATCATTAAAGGCTATCAATATAAAGTAATCCTCACATGAAAAAGAAAATATATATAAGATTGAAATGAAAATGATCCTAAAAGAAAAAAAGAAAGAAAAAAAAATAGAAAAAGAAAAGCAAAAAGAAAAATATATGTGAGGAGAAGCTTGAGGAGATGCTTAATCAAAAATTGGCTTCAAAAATTGGCTTTAAAATTGGCTTTACTTGAATCAACTTAAGGAAAGAGGCTTAAATACATTTCTAAACTTATATTAAAGTAATAGCTTCTTTATTAATGAATTTCTCATGAATTTCTTTTCTCATGTAGTTCTTCTAAGCATCCTTAATATGACAAATTACAATTTTTCTTTAAATGAATAAGAAACAAAAATAGTTAGACTTAAGTACTAGATATTATTATATTTTTAGTTTTAACTTAAGTTATTAAAAAATTTTAACAAGTCTTACTATTCTCTTTATAAAACAAAAACCATAGAAATTTTTAAATGATGCTCACTACCTTAAGTCATATTTTTTTTTGTAGCAAAAGAGTTGCTTGAGGACAAGTAACAGTTAAGTTTAGCGAATTTTAATACACCAAAATAATATTCAATTTACATATGTATTTAAGGCTTAAATTTGGTAATATTTCCCTTTAGAGAAAGTATTTTTATGTTTTATTGTAGATATACTAAGTCTAGGCATTTGGAGCTTAAAGGATGCAAAAGGGACAAAATTTAGAGTCAAAAGTGGTGTTTTCTAACAATTGAACTAGTGCCTATGCGCCAGAATACAGAGAAGACAGTTCTTAGGTGCTAAATTTTGGTACCTAGGCACCAGTGACAGTTATTTTCACAAATGCATTGAATTTGGATAGATTTTGAAGAGGTGCCTATGGAGAATCTTGGGAAATTCGTCCCTACATTATAAAATAGTGCTTTTATGTCAGAAAAAGTGGTGTGTGTTGTGTGTGAAGGTGTGGGGCATGAGTAGCAAAGTGCGGGAGAGTGTGGCAAGTGTCTCTAGGAGTTTTAAGAGGAGAGGGAAAGTGAGAGATTTTTTCTTCGTTACATTTGTAACAGAGATTTGAGTTTTATTGTAAAGAGAGAAAAAAATTCAAAGGAACTTCAAGGGTTTTACTTGGTGAAGAGATGGAGTTAAGTTATTTTACTTTTCTTTCTTAATTTGTAAACTTGTTTTTTTATATAAAATCCATATTTTCTTGTATCTTCCTCATGAATTACGAGTAGATTTCTTTGTTCTTCTTCTTATAGAGAGAAATAGTCATGTGAAGAATCAAGATTGTTGTGCGATATTTTAATTTCATATTTGTCGTGATTCAAACTTCGAACTTCATTTACTATTCAATCTGACAAATTGAATTGTTAAACTTTGTTATGAAATATACGATCTGAGAGTGCAATGCTTTCTATAATAAAGTAAGAACCACATTCAATTTCATGGATAAGAATGTAGTCCATGAGAGTGAGTGCAAATAAATAGGGAAATATTCATTGATGGGCACAAAATTGGAGATTTTTGGGTGACAGACTAAAATCCCCAATTTGGTCTAGGTGTTTCAAAACTAAAGCAAGATGTTAGCCCTCAGTCAAGGGGAACGAGGGACTCTAGAGTGAGAGCCAGTATCTTCCCAGCCTAATGGCAAATTTAGGGACTAAACACTAGATTAATCAATATTTTTTATCACTTGTAAAAGGAATAAAGAATATAATTGCTCCTATTTTCCACAATACAATTTTCTTCAGTTTGATAATTCACTAACTATTATCTTGTTGTTAGGGTAAGGATGCTTTCTTAAGTTTGAACTCTTCATCACAAAACCTAGTTTATTTTTAGTAAATTTAATTTTAAAGTTTAGGTAATAGTGTAGCAAACTTAGTTTCTTTAGTGGCATTAAAGGAATTTCAACCTATTTTTTTACTTAAGTTTTCTATTGTTTAAAACTTGTGCTTTTGCATGATTTTCCTTACAAATTTTCACCTCCTTGTGGGATCGATACTTAGGACTGCATTAAAACTTTTTTTAATTGAGAAATACATATACTTGCGTTTGCATTCTAGTGATGATTTGAAATTAAAGTAAACCTTAATTCATTAGGAGTGGTAGCTTTAGATATTTTAAAAGAGAAAACATATTATACTTACGTAAATTTTATTATGATTAATTTGCAATTTTTTTAGTATAGATGCCTTGTGTGTTGTGGTGTTAAAAAACATTTATAACGCATAAAAAATCCACTTCAAGTTTTTGACGCCGTTGTCGGAAAGGCTGCAGTAAATTACTTAAAAGACTTTGTTTGAACTGTAAATTCTATTTTGAAAATGACAAAAAAATATAAAAAAAGACAAAAAAAAAAAAAAAAAGAAAAAAAAAAAAATATATATATATATATATATATACATTCTTGTATGAGTTCTTATTTTTAAAATTATTACCTATATTTGTGTATGCGAAGATTAGGATCTGAAGGGTTAGTACCTTATGATTTGAAATTACAACGAACCACAAGAAAAATTTGAAACAAATAAAACTTAACAAAATGACAAACAATTTAAATAATCAATGTATGGAAAATGAACATCAACAGAGATCATTAAGGGACTATTCTAACTCTACAGTAGATGAAATTCACTTGACTATACAAACTCCTGTTGTAGCTGCTAATTTGTTTGAGCTTAAACCTTTTACTATCTAAATGGTACAAAATAATCAAATTGGTAGAGTGCCATCTGAAGATCCAAACATACATCTTGCTAGTTTTCTAGAATTATGTGCTACATTTAAATATGACAGAGTGTAGAATGATGTTTTTAGACTTAAACTTTTTCCTTTTTCATTAAGGAACAAAGTTAAGATGTGGTTAAACTCTTTAGCACTGGGACTAATCAGAACTTGAGGAGAATAATATCAGAATTTTTTGGCTAAATATTTTACACCATAAAAAACTGCTAAGCTTTGAAATGATATTACATCTTTTTGTCAGTTTGAATGGGAATCAATATATGAGGCTTAAGAATGATGTAAAGATATTCTTAGGAAGTGTCCACACCATGTTTAACCATATTGATTATTAATTCAAGCATTTTATAATAAATTAGTGGGATTTCATAGATCTATTATTGATGCTACTATTGGTGGATCATTAATGTTAAAACCATTTGATGAGGCATTTTCATTAATTAAAGAGATGGCTACTAACAATTTTTAATGGCCCTTTGAAAGGTAAATCCAAAAGGAGTAGTCAGTGTTCATGACTCTGTTGCAATTTCTATGTTGGCTTCCTGAATCGCTACAATATCAAAGAAGTTGGATCAATTTGGAATGAATATATCTCAAACACCACCAATGATTGAGGAAAATTCATTTGGACAAATGATATAATCTCAATCATCGTATGAAACTTTGAATGCAATAAATAACAGACCTAATAATCCCTATTCTAGTTATTACAATCTTGGTTGGAAAAATCACCTTAATTTAAGCTGGAATAATAATAACTCTAATGGTGTAAATCCATAATGGGGGAACAATCAAGAGAACCTCTTGTAAACAATCAAGGAAATGTTAACTATAAACCTTATTATCCTCCTGGTTTTAACAGCAATTCACAATTTAAGAAGAAGAAATTTTATATGGAAGAATTCGTCTTACAAATGGGTAATCGATTACAAAGTCAGGGAGAGACAATTAGAAACATTGAGAATCAATTGGGACATATTGCTACTGCACTTAGCAGTAGGCCTCAAGGAGCTCTTTCTAGTAATGTTGAGATTAATCCTGAAGACCAGAATAAAGAGAAAATTAAAGCTATAAAACTAATAAGTTGAAAAAAATTGGAAACAAAATTTTAAAAAAAGATTGAAGTTGAGAATGAAGGGGTGGAAATTGAAAAATCTGAGGAAGATATTCATCATGATCCAGAATATTCGATTAAACCGATGAAAATTATTATAGAAAAACCACCACCTCTATTTCCTCAAAAATTGAAACAACAAAAATTGGATAAACAATTCTCAAAATTTTTAGAAACGTTTAAGAAACAAATCATAAACATTCCATTCATTGAAGCCTTGCAAAAAATGTCGAGTTATGACAAGTTTACGAAGGGCATACTTAATAGAAAAAAGAAGTTTACATATAATGATATAATTTCACTTAGTGAAGAGTGTAGCGCTATAAATAAAAAAAAACTTCATGAAAAACTTACAGATCCTAGTAGTTTTACTATTCCTTGTGCTATAAGAGAAATAATTTTTGGAAAAGCTTTATTTGATTTTGGAGCTAGTATTAACATTATGCCTCTATCTATTTTCAAAAGGATAGGATTTTGAGTGAGTTCCCCTAATACAGTAACCTTCAATTAGCGGATCAATCGATCACCTATCCTAAAAGAGTTGTAGAAGATGTATTATTAAAGGTTGATAAATTTATCTTTTATCTTTCTTGATAAATTTATCTTTCTTGTGGACTTTATTGTGTTAGATATGAAGGAAGATAAAGAAATTCCAATCATTTTAGGGAGACCTTTTCTTGCAATTGGAAGAGCTATGAAAGATGTTCAAAATAGTGAGTTAACCATGAGAGTCAATGATCAAGAAGTTACATTTAATATATCAAAATCCATGAAATACCCAACAAAAGGAAAAGTTGATGAATGCTTCAAGATGGAAATTTGTAATTATTTAAGTACTATTTGTTTTATGAAAAGTTTTAAAGAGAAATTAAACAAGAAGATGAGGATAAAATGCAAATTAAGTTCATCAAAATATGTAATGAAGATACAGATTATGTTCAAGAAAGATTTGAATTGTTAGAAACTACTGAAAATAATAAAAAAAATCTTATTATGTCAATTACAACACCTCATGAACTCGATATGAAAGTACTCAATGAAGATTTAAAATATTCATTTTTAGAAGATTTATCTATATTAAATATTATAGTATTCTCAGATAACTATATTACAAGAACCAAAATTATTAGAGATTTTAAGAAAATATAAGAACGCCTTTGGATGAGGATTAGCTGATATCAAAAGAATCAATCATTCGATTTGTATGCATAGAATTTTATTAGAAGATCACCATGAACCGAATGCAGATCCTCAAAGGAGATTAAATTCTCTAATGAAAGATGTGGTTAAGTAAGAAATTTTAAAATGGTTAGATGTAGGAATTATATATCCTATGTCAGATAATGCTTGGGTAAGTCCAACTCACTGTGTTTCAAAGATAGGGGGTGTGACTGATGTTGTCAATGAGAAAGAAGAGTTAATACTAACATGAAAATTAACTGGTTGGTGAATCAGTATTGAATATAGAAAATTAAATTTTGCCACTAGGAAAGATCACTTTAATTTACCTTTTCTAGACCAAATGTTGGATAGATTTCCTGGGGCCCAATTTTTTTTTTCTTTTTAGATGAATATACTGGTTATCATCAAATTTTTTTGATCTTGAGGATCAAGAAAAGACAACATGTACTAGTCCATATGGTACTTTTTATTTTAGATGAATGTCCTTTGCTTTATGTAATGCACCTGCAACTTTTCAAGGATGTATGATGTCTATATTTTGCAATTTAATTAAAAAAGGAATAAAAGTTTTTATGGATGAATTTTCAGTGTTTGAAACTTCGTTTGTGTCATTTTTAAATCATTTAGAAGAAAGTTTTAGAATGATGTGAAATGATAAATTTAGTATTAAATTAGGAGAAATGTCAATTTATGGTTGCAGAAGATATTGTACTTGGAAATAAAATTTTTATAAACGTTGTGGAAGTAGATCCAGCAAAACATTCATGTTAAAGCTAAACTCCCTCCTCCTACTACAATGGGAGGGGTTAGAAGTTTTTTAGGACATGTTGGTTTTCACATGCGATATATTAAAGATTTTTCAAAAATTACTAAGCCTCTATGCCAATTATTAGAAAAATATGTGAAATTTGATTTCAATAAAAAATGCATTAATGCCTTTGATTTATTAAAAAAAAATTAATCACTGCTGCTATAATAGTTTACCTGATTAGGAGAAACCAATTGAGCTAATGTGTGATGTTGGTGATTATGCAATTGAGGTAATATTAGGGTAAAGATTTGAAAAAAAATTTAAAATTTTATATTACGCAAGTAGAACTCTAAATGAAGCTTAAATTAATTATATCACTTCTGAGAAAGAGTTATTGGCAATTTTTTATGCTTTTGGTAAGTTTAGATCATATCTCATTGGAGCAAATGTATTATGCATATTGATCACTCTGCTATAAGATATTTGATGTAGAAGAAGGACGTGAAACCAAGATTCATTAGATGGATACTTCTGATGCAAGAATTTGATTTTGTGGTAGTAGATAGGAAGGGATATGATAATAAAATAGTGGATCATTTATATCATTTATCTAGATATCTAGATTGGAACAGGAAAAATCATTTAATTATGAAAGTGAAATTAACGAAAATTTTCCTAATGAACATTTATACATTATTAATGAATGGAGTGTGACATGGTATGCAGACATAGTGAACTATATTGTTAGTTATCTTTTACTGTATGGATCGACAATGAAACAACAAAAAAATTATTCATGATGCAAAATTTTACTTTTGGGATGACCCATATTTATATAGATCAGGTTCTTCGATGGTGTGTACCATACCATGAAACTGAAAAATCATTAACAAATGTCATGATTCTGAATTTGGGGGACATTTTGGAATTGGAAAAACAACATATAGAATTTTACAATATGTATTTTATTGGCCTACTCTTTTTAGGGACATTAATACATATAGAAAAGCATGTGATCAATGTTAGCGAAAAGAAAATATTTCAAAAAGAAATGAAATGCCCCTAAATTTTATATTGAAAGTTTAAATTTTTTAAGTTTAGGGATTGAATTTTATGGGACCATTTGTTCCCTCTTTCAAAAATTTATATATATTAATTGCAGTAGACTATGTTTCCAAATGGATCGAAGCAGTTGCTTTACCTCGATGTGATGCTCGGAGTGTTTTAAAACTTTTAATGAAAAATATTTTTACAAGGTATGAAATGCCTAGAGTAATCATTATAGATGGAAGATCTCATTTCAGGAATAAAAGAATTGAAAATTTTATTGGAAAATATGATATAGAGCATAAGATCTCCACTTCTTATCATCCCCAGACTAGTGGTCTAGCATAATTATCTAACAGTCAAATTAAAAGAATCTTGGAAAAGATTATAAATCCTAACAAAATGGATTGATCTGCTAGATTAGATACTGCATTATGGGCTTACAAAACAGGTTATAAAACTCTTAGAGGAATGTCTCCATATAAACTTATTTTTGGAAAGACTTGCCACTTTCTAGTAAAATTAGAGAATACAAATTATTGGGCTATTAAAGAATTTAATTTTAATTTAAAAGATGCAGGTGAGAAAAGATAATTGCAACTGAATAAGCTTGAAGAAATCAGAAATGATTCTTATGAAAATGCTAAGATTTATAAGGAAAAAAATGAAAATTGGCATTATTAGAAGATAATAAGAAAAGAATTTGAACCTGAACAAGAAGTTTTGTTGTATAGCACAAGATTGAAATTATTTCTCAGAAAACTTAAGTCCATGTGGTTAGGACGATTTACTGTTAAAAAAGTCTACCCATATAAAGTTGTGGATATTGAAGTTCCAATAACCACAAAAGTATTTAAAGTTAATGGGCATAAGTTAAAACCTTATTTTGATGGACTTAGATAAATTTTTAAAGAGGTTTTAATGTTTGCCTGCCCAAAATAAAGACTGAGAACGTCAGGCTGATGACGTTAAACCAAGCGCTTTATGGGAGGCAACTCATAGTTATGTGTGTAATTATTTTCATTTTTGGGTAATATATGCTCTTGCGATTAAATTCTATGTACTTTGGAGACTTACATGCTAAAGAAAATGCATAAAAACCTTATAAATATTCAATATTATAGAAGGTATGAGAGTTGTTTTGGACCTTAGGAAAAACGGTAGCACCTAAGCGCCTGTTTCATTGAGTGCTGGCACTTAAGCGCCATAATCTGGCATCTATGTGCCACTTTCAAAAAATCCTGGCGCCTAAGCGCCAGAATCGGGCACCTAGACACTGAAGTTGGAAAAACCGCCCTGGAACCTTCTATTGGCAATTTTTGGTGAAATTATGTTTATATAACTCCTAAAACCTATCATTTAGAGTTAAATTAAATTTGTAGAGAGGGAGAGGAATCACTAATCTTGTCCATATGGCCTCCAACTCCAACGAAACTTCAAAATATGCAATTTTCAATTAGAGAAAGTTCAATAGCTTTGATGCGCAGATGTTGCATGACAAGGTTCTTATAATGAAGAGGTTGATCAAGGAAAGGGTTTTTATGAGTCGAGGACTCAACACACCAGCACTATTGTGGAAGAAATCATTGGCAAAGGTGTTGGGAAGTACTATGCTACACCACTGCGGTCGTAGTAATTCTTGTTGTGAAGGAATTTTGTGCAAATCTTCATGGGATAAATCAAGGAGTTGGCTATGTTCAAGGCAGGTGAGTGCATTTTACTCCTTCAAGGATTAATGATTTTTTTTAATCGAGAACATTCCAATTTGTCATTATGCCAACTTTTCCCCTACAAGAGACAATATGGATGATGTTTTTAGATTCTTAACAGATGAAGATTGAACATGGGAGATAAGAGATAACAATAATGTAAGTTTTTATTCTTCATTGTTATACTCCACATCGATGACTTGGCATACCTTTGTTCCAGCCAAATTTCTCAAGTTTCATATGAAATTTGGGAAAAGTACTTCTTCCTTTGAAGCCTTTAGACCTAGTATTAAACTATGATTACTTTGAAAATGGAGAAGTGGATGAAATAAATGTTCTTATGGATTAATCATCTCAAAATTCATCATCTATACAACCCAGATTTCAATTTATTTCTTTTATTATTTTGAAGAATATTACAAAGTTGGAGAATGAGATGATTAATATTCTGCGATTAGCAATATTCTCGATTTTTTTGACAATCTGGATTGGAGAATTAAAGAGAAATTTGATTACACTAGACTTATGGAAGAGGCTACGACACGAATGTACAAGAAAAATGTTTGGATCAAAGAAGAATTGATTGATGAATTTCCTCATCGTCCTTTTTATAACTTTTTTGTGGATCGCCAATCTTTGGGAGATCTTAGAGAAGATGATATTATTGAAGATGAAGATGTGTAGCAACTATGAAGTTTGAAATTCTAGTTTATAAGAGCTTATTTGTGTTTAGTTATGTTGGATTTCCTGAGTTTTTGATATCATACTTATTGTATTTGCTATTAGTATTTGATTGTTTAGTTTTCAGCATTAGGTGTTGTTGGTGTGATTTCAATGCTAAGTTTATGTTGTGATTTCAAAACACTTGTTTGTAACTATTTGGATTTATATATAAAATGTCAAGTTGCTTGTTGTTTGTGAAAATTTGATGTTAATAAATTACTTAATTATGAAAATTATAGTATTTAAACCAATTAGAAGATGGAGTGCTTTCGTGTGCAACGCTTTTTACAAAAAAATTGTAAAATGAAATTTTGAGCATTGGAACCTAGGTGCCAAAACCGATGCCTAGGTCCTAAATCGGCTGAATCATTAAATCCATGAAAATAAACATTACCAGCCTTTTTTCTACTTTGGATCATCTTCTGCCTTGTGACAAGGGGCGAATAGAAAACTAGGGCTTCCAAATACTCGAATTTGAGGCGATTTTGGGGCTAGAAATTATTGGATTTCATCTTTTCTTGGTAAGAGCTTCATTTTAAACTAGAAATTTTTTATTTTCACCATGGATTTCTCCTACATTATGTGAAAACCAAAAAATAGAGATTTTGGAGAAATTTAGTGAAGAATCCATGGTGTGAACTTTCTTAGCAATGATTTTGATTTTAGGAGTTTACTGTATCTTTATAGTAATTTTATGTGGAAATATTTTGAATTTTTATAACTCATATGGATCCTAAAATGTATAAGATGAAGGGAAAGGAGGCTTGTGACATGAGAAAAATTGTAAACATCAAGGCCCAACATCATTATAATACTCACCTAATGACAAGGAAATGTATTCAAGAATGAGCATTTTACAATCCCAGCGATGCTGTTGAAGGATTAATTGTGGAGAGAAATTGGGATACCATCTACTATTTCACTACTGTAGAAGTTGTTTCAATCGTCCGGGAAATCAATGCAAATCTACTACAAGCTACGGATGATAAAGTATTTGTTCGAGGTAAGAATGTTGAATTTACCCAAGAAAGAATAAGTGCACTATATGGGTTGAGGGAGAGTTTCATTGTGAATGCACTACATTTGATACATCTGATTTTGCACTAGACAAAGTTATAGCTTATCTGACAGATGAAGAGGAGTTTGGAAAATGAAGAATGATCATAAGGAAGATTTCTCTACTTCTATGCTAAGTGCTCAATCTTAAGCTTGGCATTATTTTATTTCTGCTCGACTCCTTCCAATAAATCATCCGAGCAAATTCATTAAGGAGAGAGGTACTTTAAATTTCTAAATTCAAAAAATATAGAAAATAAACATTGGTCTTGTTATCTATAAAAAAGCCCAAAATTCTTTTAGAGGTGGGAATATAGGAGGTTTACAATGCCCAGCCTAAATTTTTACTCTACGTGATCAATCAAGAGTAGGGTATGATAGATGTGAAGAATTAATACAACCTCCTAAACTTATCAGTAAACCTAGTGCTCATACATATGAGTTACATGCTGGACAGAAAGATAGGGGCAGAGGCAGTGATATACCTTCTACTTTAGCTTCTGGACCTTCTACATCCCACACTACTTTAGAAAATGTTATTGTTGACCTCATTTTTGGTTGAGGTCTAATGTTCCTCTTTAGTAGCTTAAGGTCTAGCCATTAAGGTCTAGCCATAGGACCTTAAGGTCTAGCCATAGGACTTCCTGTTGAATATTCCTAGAAAACTAGAAAAGGAACCCTCACCATTAGAAATTCTAAACTCCTCAACTTGAAGTTCTACTTTCTACTTATTGGTCCTAACCTCCAGCACTTAGTAGGTGGGTTCACTATGGGGGGGCTCAAGAAGAGTTCCTATAGGAATGTTGGACCTTAGAGTTGGCCCTAGGTGTTGGTTTAGAGCTAAGGCACTCACCAGAAATCACATCACTCATAACCACACACAAGCACAAACCAAAATGTCTTGACTTTGGTCTCTTGATACTTTTGGGATACTCATGTAGATGGTCTTCTAAACCCACTGGCCCGATGTTAGGGTTTAGCTAAGACCAGTACATAGAGGACCCAAAATGGGGTTTCCATTGGTCCATGACATTGGTCCATGATGGTCCATGACTTATTTATGGTAGTTGGCACCCCAACTCTACCAAAATGCCCAACTTAGTCTTTTGCCCCTAAACTCCCCCAAATTACCTAAATACCATTCGGACCGTAAATTTGGCCAAAATTCCCAAATTTACACAAAATACCCAAATTTGTTCAAAAATCATTTCAAACCTTTTGAAAACACCCACTTTTGAAAACACCCAACCTTTTGAAAACACCCAATTTACCCAAAATCACCAAAAATTGCCAAATTACCAAAATGCCCCTCCTTAGCCCAAAATTCCAAAAATACCAAAAAATCCCAAAAAATTCTTAAATATTCCAAATATTCCCAATTTAACTTTTCTCAATTATCACATGACCCAATTTGGCCATTTTGACCATTTTGACTAAAACCCCCAAATTGCCCTTAAAAGGCCCAATCTCCCCAAATCCACTTCAAATGTCCATCAAATTGGTCCCCTTTTCCCCCAATTTCAATCCTAAACTAAAATTCACCTTTTATTTGACCAATCTAAACCAAATCTAAGCTCAATTAGCCTATGCTTCGAGCCCAACTTTGATCCATATCAAAAGCCCCAATTTTGGCCACATGACCTAATCTCACCCAATTAAACTCATAGCCCACTCAATTTGCCATCAATTTGCCATAATTCACTCATAGCCCACTCAATTTGCCATAATTCATGTTGTAAACTCTTCATAGCATTCCTAAACATCAAAATTGATCATAAATTGGCCTTGGTGAAGCCTCAATTTCACCTAATTTTGACCTAAGTCCAAAATCCCGAAATTTGCCCCAAATTGGCTGTCTCCAAATTCCATCAAATTGAATGCCTTAACCACAAAATTGGCACCCAATTTATGTTGAAAGCTCTTAATTATATTCCTATTGATCTTTTTCAATAATAAATTTGGACTTAGCCCAAGCCACTTAGCCCAAGCCTAGCCCAAGCCTAGCCAATTCTAGACCCAAGTCTAGCCCAACATGCCCAAATTGACCAAATTTCAAAAATACTCCAAATTGACCCTCCAATTGAACTCAAGATCATTTAAATCCTTCCCAAAAAATATTCATTAAAATTATATACACAATGTTGATCAATCAATTGGGCTCAAGGTCATGGCTAGCTTAGCCCAAACCCAAGTTTTGGTCATTTGAACCCACATTGGACCCATGCACTAAAGTTAATCTAACCACCCCAAAGCCACCAAATTAATAACTCCACAACCATTAGACTCCACAACCATTAACTCCACAACCATTAGTTGGACCCTAGTGACCAGTCTAAACTCCATAAAACCACCTAAGCTAAGCCATGGACCAAAGGTCCCCTAAATTAATGGATATCATTCCATATTTGCTTAAGCTTAAGATTGTACCATATTTGCTTAAGATTGTACCTAAGCTTAAGATAAAACCACCTAAGCTAGCCATTAATATATGTTCACCGATTGATAAAATCATTATACAAAGACGATTGGAAGTTCTGTGCTACATTACCGCTGCAGTTATTGTATCAGTGGTGAAGGAAATCTATGCCAACTTACATGGAATTACCTAAGGAGTAGTCTTCATATGAGGTAAGGCTGACCATTTACTCCGGCACAAATTAATGAGTTCTATATGATAGAAAATATTTCAATCTGTCATTATACAAATTTTAGCCCAACTAGAGATTTGATGCAAGATGTCTATAATTTTTTTAACGGATGAAAACGATATTTCGGAAATGTGAGATGAGGAATATGTTAGTTTCTCTGGTTCATCACTTAATTCAATATCGAAGCAGTGACATTTCTTCATTTCTGCAAAATTACTCCCTACCATGAAGATTAGTAGAGTCACCAAAGAAAGTGCTATTTTAAATTAATGCATTCAAATGAAGAAACCCATTGATGTAGATCATTTTTAAATCTGTTATGGGTATTATTATGAATGAGCCAATTTATGGACTTAGGCATCCTTTCACAATTTTCCTACTTTGCAGTCAATCTCAAGTTCCATATGAAAGTTGGGAAAAAATTTTATTACCTTGGGAGCTCGCTGTTCCTATTGATGATAATTATGTTGGGAATGAAAATGAAGTATTAGATGCTATATTAGATCATTCGTCACATGCTTCAACTCAGTTGATGCCACCAACTGTTGGAATTTCACTTGCTTTGCAAAAGAAATTAAATAAAATTGAAAGAGAACTTCAGAGTATTACAAATGCACTAGGAGATCTTAAGTACCTTTTTGATCACCTATATTGGAGGATGAAGGAGAATTTTGATCTTGCAGGAACATTTGAAGCAAGATTAGTGCGGATGTTTAAGGAAAAAGGATGGATCAAAGATAATTCGACAGATCAATTCCCGTAGCGACACTTCTATAATCTATACGCTCATTACCAGCCTATGGGAGATATTAGAGAAGGAGAAAGCACTGAAGATGAGGTAGAATAATTGAATAATTTGAACTCTCTACTAATTTAAAATATTTATGTATTTAATGTTATTGTGTGGATTTGATTTAGTTTGCTTTGCTTTATAATTATGAACTTTGATTGTGTGTTAGTTTTGTGTGAGTGTTTAGTGTTGTGGCTTTATTTGACGCTGATTTATAATTTAGTTTGCTATATGAGTGTAAAAATGTGATTAGAAAAATGTATTTGTAAAGAGTGTATTTTCATATATAAAAGTTGGTTTGTTGTTGTTTGAGAAAATTATTATTCGTGAAAATGTTTGTTTGTGAATTATTGTTAGATAAAAAATTGTGTTTAAAAATACTAAAAAGACTTTGAAGAAAATTGAAAAGAAATTGAAAATAGAAAAAAATCAAAAAATGGAATTTTTAGGCCTTCAGCGTCGACGGTGTTGGCATGGGCGCCGACGGTGCCCTCAAATCGAGAACAACCTAAACCCCTTAAAATTCACAATTTGCATAGTAAAATGCCATTTTTACTCTTTGAGTCACCTTCAACCTCCGGCTGTTGCACCTAGGGCTCACATTTGCTCAGATTTGGGGCGATTTCAAGGCAAAGGAACTTTGGATTTCATCTTCTCAAAGTAAGAGCTACACTTTAAACTAAAAATTTTAGATTTTCACCAAGGAATTATCTCACATTATTGAGACCCAAAAATTTTAGAATTTTTTAAGAGATTTTGAGAAAATACTTTGGTGAAGAACTCTTACTTGAAGAACTCTTACTTAGTATGAAGAACTCTTACTTAGTATATTTAAGTTTAAAGCGTTTTATATTGTGATTTTCAAAATTTTAGGAATTTATTCAGGTTTTTATCAAAATTTCTTAGATTTACCATGGCCCCAAGAATGAGCAAAGGAAAAAAGAAAGGTAGATTATGATGAACAAAAAATTTTCAGTTTCAGGGCTAGTGCTCGATTTAATAGTTTACTTGAAAATAAAAAAGTAATTTCGGATCGTGGATTTAAAAATCCGGGAGGAGAAGTCGAGCGATTAATAAATGCTTGGCAGTGGGAAAATTTCTGTTAATTTACTGTCGAGACTATTATTGGTGTAGGGATGGAGTTCTACGCCAATTTTATAGAAGCTTCTGATGATTTTTTTTTTCATGGGAATATGGTGGAGTTTTCTCCAAAAAAAATTAATGAGTTTTATCAATTTGAAGGTGTTTACAATTGCCAGTATAAATCATTTTCTGCTACGAATCAGGCCTTGGATGAAGTTATTTCTTTTCTGAATAATGGAAGAGAGATATGGAAAGTCAAGAATGGTGTTAAGGTATACTTTCCTCTTTCTATGCTTAATGTAGTATCTAAGGCCTGGCATTATTTTATTTCTAGAAGAATGATAACGACAAATCATCATAGAGAGGTGATCAAGGATAGTGCCATTTTAAACTTTTATATTCAACAGGTGATGAGGATAAATGTAGGCGCTATTATTTATAAGAACACTCAATCTATTGCTTTGGGAGAGACCACTGGTGGTTTAGCACACCCTGCACTTATTTTCACACTGTGAACTGGAAGAAGTTGATTTTAGACCAGAGGAGGAGAGGATTGAGCTTCTAAAACCTACTGGGCCTGCTAACATAAGGACCTATGAATCTCATGTTGATTGGAGACCCAGAAGTAGGACCAGGAATATTCCTTCCATTTCTAGGACCCCTACTTTTAGTGACCCTACTCTTCGAGGACTGATGGAGCAGATGATGATCCAACAAGGAGATATCTTGAGAATGAATCATAGAATGCAAAACTTGGATGCCATAAGTGCTCACATTAATGATTTGAAATGGAAAAATTTCGAATATGATGTTGCTTATGATGATGTGATGGTGAGATATATGAAGGGTGATCATTCAGTTCAGTTTCCTACTCACCCTGTTTTTACCCCAAATCAGCGGTAGAATTTGGATGTATAAGAAGAAGATGATGATGATTTGTGTTTTTTTTAGTTTATGTTTGATTGTACTTTGTTATGTTGTTATTTATTTTTGTTATATTGTTGAGATTGTTTGTTGTTAGATTGTGAGACTTTGTTTTGTTGTGTTATGAACTGTAGAATTGTAAAACTGTTTGTTATACGAAATTAAGTTTAGTTATGTTGTTAGTTTTAGTATTTTGCTAAATGTATTGTAATTAACTCTTTCTAAGCAGATTTTATATGTATTATGTGCAATTTAATGTCTTAAGTCTTGTAGCTTTTCATATTAGCACCTGAAATATTTCAGAGTTAAGTTTCAAAAATCAAAACCTTCAACAAGTAAGTCTTTTCTTTATGCATTTAATGTTTTCTTTCACCCTTTATTTTTTTCAGTTCTTCATACTAAATCTTTTAAAAACTTAAGTTTAGGGGGGAAAGAAAATTTTGTTTTTTAAAAAAAAAGGAAAGAAACTTAATTTTATTTGTCCTCAATTAACTATATTTTCAAACATTTAAATTTAACATGACATTTGATATTAGATGTTAACTTTAGATAACTATATTGATAACTATATTTAGATAACTATATTTATGTTTATAAATATATAGTAAGCTTAAGTAAAAATTTTCAATAATTAAGGTTAATTTTAGAGATTAAGATATTTGATATAAGAGAATTAGATTATGTTTTTCTATTTTAAGTAAATAAATTTGTATTTTTGAAGTATTAAAAATCTTAGTGGGATCGATTTTAAGTAAAGACTTCATAGTAGTAGATTAGAATTAGCCTAAGGGATTTCTTACTACGCTTCTCAGTGGGATCGATACTGGGGTTTTTAAAGAAAGCCCCCAATATTACTTGAAACTATATGTGCACTTGCATAGATCCACTAGTGTGTAACCTATTTTAAATATTTTATAAACATTTTAGTTGTGCACATGAACTACTTAATATAAATTGGGTTATGTTTTTGGCAATATTTTTGAAAGTTAAATTACTGCATAATTTTGGGATGGGTCAAGTTTGTGACAATGTTACTTGGGATTTAAATTGAAATAAAACATGCAGAAAAACAACACACGCTAAGGGCACATCAATCACACATTAATTCAAATGATTTTTTCCAATCTGGTGAAATAATGTTAGGTGAAGTAATTAATTTTTCATTTAATAAATGGAAGGCTTTAAGACAATCATCATTAAAATCAAAATTGGTATCTTTTTTTAAAAGATGGCATAAAGGCTTAGCAATTCTAGAAAAGTCTTTAATATACCTCCTATAAAATCCAGCATGTCCTAGAAAACTTCTTACTATAGTTACTAAAGTAAGAGGTTATAATTCAAGAATAATTTAAATTTTCGCTTCATCAACTTCCAAAACATTTTTAAAAATTTTATGTCCCAAGGAAATCCCTCCTGTGACCATAAATTGACATTTTTCCCAATTGAGAACTAAATTTGTTTCTTCACAACATCTTAAAACCTTGGCTAAATGATTTAAACACGAATCAAAAGAGATTTTAAAAATTTAGAAGTCATCCATAAAAACTTCAATTCCTATCTCAATTAGGTCACAAAAAATAGACATCATACACCTTTGAAAAGTTGCAGGTGCATTACATAAATCAAAAGTAATTCTTCTAAAAGCAAAAGTCCTAAAAAGGACTTGTAAATGTAGTCTTTCTTGGTCCTCTGGAGCAATATGTATTTGATGGTAATCAAAACATCCATTCAAAAAACAAAAATATTGTTGTCCAGCTAGTCTATCCAGCATTTGGTCCAAGAAAGGTAAAGGAAAGTGATCTTATCTAGTGGCGATATTTAATTATTTATAATCAATACAGATTTGTCATTCAGTAAATTATCTTACTGTAATTAATTCATTCTTTTCATTCACAACTACAGTCATTCCTCTTTTCTTAGGAACACAATGAATAGGACTAACTTGTCGATTTAACTAATGATTGTCTCCAAAATCTCCTTTCTTTTTCCCAACGAGAGTATCTATTACTCTCCAGCAGGAACAACTGTCACTTATATAAATCATTTTCTGCTACGAATCAGGCCTTGGATGAAGTTATTTCTTTTCTGAATAATGGAAGAGAGATATGGAAAGTCAAGAATGGTGTTAAGGTATACTTTCCTCTTTCTATGCTTAATGTAGTATCTAAGGCCTGGCATTATTTTATTTCTAGAAGAATGATAACGACAAATCATCATAGAGAGGTGATCAAGGATAGTGCCATTTTAAACTTTTATATTCAACAGGTGATGAGGATAAATGTAGGCGCTATTATTTATAAGAACACTCAATCTATTGCTTTGGGAGAGACCACTGGTGGTTTAGCACACCCTGCACTTATTTTCACACTGTGAACTGGAAGAAGTTGATTTTAGACCAGAGGAGGAGAGGATTGAGCTTCTAAAACCTACTGGGCCTGCTAACATAAGGACCTATGAATCTCATGTTGATTGGAGACCCAGAAGTAGGACCAGGAATATTCCTTCCATTTCTAGGACCCCTACTTTTAGTGACCCTACTCTTCGAGGACTGATGGAGCAGATGATGATCCAACAAGGAGATATCTTGAGAATGAATCATAGAATGCAAAACTTGGATGCCATAAGTGCTCACATTAATGATTTGAAATGGAAAAATTTCGAATATGATGTTGCTTATGATGATGTGATGGTGAGATATATGAAGGGTGATCATTCAGTTCAGTTTCCTACTCACCCTGTTTTTACCCCAAATCAGCGGTAGAATTTGGATGTATAAGAAGAAGATGATGATGATTTGTGTTTTTTTTAGTTTATGTTTGATTGTACTTTGTTATGTTGTTATTTATTTTTGTTATATTGTTGAGATTGTTTGTTGTTAGATTGTGAGACTTTGTTTTGTTGTGTTATGAACTGTAGAATTGTAAAACTGTTTGTTATACGAAATTAAGTTTAGTTATGTTGTTAGTTTTAGTATTTTGCTAAATGTATTGTAATTAACTCTTTCTAAGCAGATTTTATATGTATTATGTGCAATTTAATGTCTTAAGTCTTGTAGCTTTTCATATTAGCACCTGAAATATTTCAGAGTTAAGTTTCAAAAATCAAAACCTTCAACAAGTAAGTCTTTTCTTTATGCATTTAATGTTTTCTTTCACCCTTTATTTTTTTCAGTTCTTCATACTAAATCTTTTAAAAACTTAAGTTTAGGGGGGAAAGAAAATTTTGTTTTTTAAAAAAAAAGGAAAGAAACTTAATTTTATTTGTCCTCAATTAACTATATTTTCAAACATTTAAATTTAACATGACATTTGATATTAGATGTTAACTTTAGATAACTATATTTATGTTTATAAATATATAGTAAGCTTAAGTAAAAATTTTCAATAATTAAGGTTAATTTTAGAGATTAAGATATTTGATATAAGAGAATTAGATTATGTTTTTCTATTTTAAGTAAATAAATTTGTATTTTTGAAGTATTAAAAATCTTAGTGGGATCGATTTTAAGTAAAGACTTCATAGTAGTAGATTAGAATTAGCCTAAGGGATTTCTTACTACGCTTCTCAGTGGGATCGATACTGGGGTTTTTAAAGAAAGCCCCCAATATTACTTGAAACTATATGTGCACTTGCATAGATCCACTAGTGTGTAACCTATTTTAAATATTTTATAAACATTTTAGTTGTGCACATGAACTACTTAATATAAATTGGGTTATGTTTTTGGCAATATTTTTGAAAGTTAAATTACTGCATAATTTTGGGATGGGTCAAGTTTGTGACAATGTTACTTGGGATTTAAATTGAAATAAAACATGCAGAAAAACAACACACGCTAAGGGCACATCAATCACACATTAATTCAAATGATTTTTTCCAATCTGGTGAAATAATGTTAGGTGAAGTAATTAATTTTTCATTTAATAAATGGAAGGCTTTAAGACAATCATCATTAAAATCAAAATTGGTATCTTTTTTTAAAAGATGGCATAAAGGCTTAGCAATTCTAGAAAAGTCTTTAATATACCTCCTATAAAATCCAGCATGTCCTAGAAAACTTCTTACTATAGTTACTAAAGTAAGAGGTTATAATTCAAGAATAATTTAAATTTTCGCTTCATCAACTTCCAAAACATTTTTAAAAATTTTATGTCCCAAGGAAATCCCTCCTGTGACCATAAATTGACATTTTTCCCAATTGAGAACTAAATTTGTTTCTTCACAACATCTTAAAACCTTGGCTAAATGATTTAAACACGAATCAAAAGAGATTTTAAAAATTTAGAAGTCATCCATAAAAACTTCAATTCCTATCTCAATTAGGTCACAAAAAATAGACATCATACACCTTTGAAAAGTTGCAGGTGCATTACATAAATCAAAAGTAATTCTTCTAAAAGCAAAAGTCCTAAAAAGGACTTGTAAATGTAGTCTTTCTTGGTCCTCTGGAGCAATATGTATTTGATGGTAATCAAAACATCCATTCAAAAAACAAAAATATTGTTGTCCAGCTAGTCTATCCAGCATTTGGTCCAAGAAAGGTAAAGGAAAGTGATCTTATCTAGTGGCGATATTTAATTATTTATAATCAATACAGATTTGTCATTCAGTAAATTATCTTACTGTAATTAATTCATTCTTTTCATTCACAACTACAGTCATTCCTCTTTTCTTAGGAACACAATGAATAGGACTAACTTGTCGATTTAACTAATGATTGTCTCCAAAATCTCCTTTCTTTTTCCCAACGAGAGTATCTATTACTCTCCAGCAGGAACAACTGTCACTTAATTCTACACTTCATTCTAGGTCAGTTGACTTAGAAGTCTCTCTTGGTGTTTTGATCTCATCGGTCAACGCCAATACGTGCAGTGTACTTGTCCAGCACACCACATCTGTTAGGGGTCCATTTGTTGACCACTTTTGGTTGAGGTCTAGCTTCCTCTTTAGTAGC
Organism: Phalaenopsis equestris; assembly: GCF_001263595.1. Classification (NCBI taxonomy): domain Eukaryota; kingdom Viridiplantae; phylum Streptophyta; class Magnoliopsida; order Asparagales; family Orchidaceae; genus Phalaenopsis; species Phalaenopsis equestris. The sequence continues at coordinate 94,260 of NW_018250354.1, read as the reverse complement.
CTGGGACCGTAGGACTTTCCTGTTGACTATTCCTAGAGAACTAGAAAAGGAACCCTCTTCATTAGAAATTCTAAACCTTCATTTGCTCAACTTGAAGTTCCACATGTTGGTCATAACCTCTAGCGCTTAGTAGGTGGGGTCATTATGAGGGAGCTCAAGGGGCATTCCCAAAAGACTGCTTGCCCTTAGGGTTGACCATAAATGTTGGTCCAGAGCTAGTTCACCCACTTACATTCCCTATCACTCACATCCCACTCACAAATCTAAATCGAAACTTGTTGGCTTTGACCACTTAACCACTTGGGAGACTCATGTAGATGGTCCCCTAGACCCACTAGCCCTAGGCTAGATCTAGTCTAGCTCAAACCAGTACATGAAGGACCCAAAGTAGAGGATTCCATTGCCCCATGGCTCAAATAGGTGGTTGGCACCTCACTTTCACAAAAATACTAAACTTGGCATTTTGTCCCCAAATCTTACCCAATTTACCAAAACACCCCCGAATCCTAATTTTGACAAAAATTCCAAAAATTAACCAAATCACCCAAATTTGTTCAAAAATCATCTCAAGCCATTTGAAACTACCCAAATTTATCAAAATCCCCAAAATGAATTACCAAAATATCCTCAAATTTGCCAAAATTACAAAAATACCCTTGATGGCCCAAACTTTCTCAAAACCCTCAAAAACATTTCAAATGTCTCCAAAATCAATTTGAACCCTTTAATTAAACCCAATTTGATAAATTTGACCAACTTTGACCTAAAGTCCCAAATTGCCCTTAAAGGCTATATTTCACCCCAAATGTCCATCAATTTGACCCCCAATTTCAATTCTAAATTTGAATTCATCATGATCCAACTCAATTTAAACCAAATCCAAATCCAATTCACCCACATTTGATTCCAATTTCAACCTAAATCAAAAAGCCCCAATTTCGCCCAAAATCAAAATCTCACTCAATTGAACCCCCAAATCTATCCAATTGCCCCAATTATGCACCATAAACCCTTTTAAACGTCTCAACACACCAAATTGAACACTCAATTAACCTTGGTCAAGCTTCAATTTCACTTAATTTCAACCCAAATCTAAAATCCCAAAATTTTTGCCTCAATTTAGCATGTGCCCAAATCCCACCAAATTGAATGTCCTAACCCCAAAATTATCACCCAATTAATGTTTAAAACTCTTTATGACATTTTCCAAGACCATTTTGAACTCTTAATTTGGACTTAGCTCAACTCTAGCCCAACCTAAACCCAAGTCTAACCCAACTTCCCCAAATTGACTAAATGCCCAAATTCCTTCAAATGACCCACCAAATCAAATCAAAACCACTCCAATTCTTCTCTAAACCTCTCATGAAAATCACCCACAGAAAGTTGATCAATTAATTGGGCTCATTGTCATGGATAGACTAACACAAACCTAACTTCAAAATAATTTGATCCAAATTGAACCCCCTCACCAAAATTGAATTAGTCATACCAAAGTGACCAAATTAATGTCACCACAGCCACCATTTGGACTCTATTAACCAGTCTAAACCCACCTAAATCACCTAGGTGAGCTATGGACAATTGGTCCCTTGATTTAAGGTATTTTAGCCATATTTAGCATTATTTTGAAAATACATTGCAATCATCACTTGCCATTGGGAGTAAATCATAGTTAACCCTCCCCTGACCTCCCTGAGCCAAGAGGTGACTAAACCCTGGCCAGCCACCGGAAACAGTCACCCCAAAGGAGCCCAAATGGCTAAAATCCAAAATTTGAACTCCATGACTTAGCTCACTCCAATTGGATGCTTGTGCTTTTCTTCACTCTACTTCAGCAAGCCTTAGCACCCACTGCCAAGTCCTGAGCTCCACCAGGCAGCCATGGCTTTAAACTGACTCCTCCATAGCCAAAGGTGAGGTTTGCAAAATCCTTAAGGAAACTCTGCCCATTTGCTTCCAACGAGTCTCCAAGAACTCCTCAGCTCAATCCCACCACTTTCCCCCTCTGGTTCCCACTGTGAGAGCTCAATTTTGAGTTCAAAAATTCAGCTCAAACTAAGACATATTCCCTCAAACCTCCACAGTCCACAAAAATTCAATTAACTGTGCCTACACCATCACCACAGTGAGAGGAGTTGAACCCCCACAAAAGCCCCATCCCAAGCAACCTCTAACATAGCTCTAGACCAACACCTGAAATCGAGCTTGGTCGAAATAAAATCTAGAAAATTCACTAGAACCTAGGACTTCATCTGGAGGTTCGTTGGACCCAATCAAAGCAACCACAACCATCTGATTGAGGCCTCCCCTCTCAGACAAAGTTATTGAACCTCAACCCTAATCCGAGCCTATTTTGATTCTCCATAGTATTTACTGTATTGCATACCATATAATCAATATAAATATGCTCGTCTCGAGTAGATGAAGGTTTAGAAACAAACCACACGTTATTTGGTTGAGTCTAGACAAAGATCTTAAGGTTTTAGTGTGAACAGTTCTCGGGCTAGGTCATTTAAGGACAACAACGGGAAGCCGTCCTATCGCACGTTTATTTGATGGATACGGGAGATCAATCTGGACCAACCCTTGGTGCGAAAAGGTAGGCTGCATGGAAACTGAGGTGGATGGCGGCATCAAAAGGCGGAGTGCCGCGTGTGAGTTTTAAGCCGTCATAGAATGAGTTGGCGCTGCGTGTTTAAGTAGAAAAATATGGATTACTTGAATTAAATTAATTTCTTGAACCTCAAAAATCCATATCTTTCTCTAGAAAAATCATAAAAATAAAAAACAACACCCTCTTGCTCAATGAACAAAGGGAAATAATGTGGACTAAAAATAAAAATTATTTTCTTACTCCATGATTTTTAATGAATTAAATACTCTCTAGAGTATTTTAATTCATTATTATCAAGCAATGCTCACCATGGCTTAAGATTTTTATGGTTTATTCCTTATGATAGAAGGGATTTTCTCTGATTTTTCTAGGTTCAGAGAGTATCTCTACGCTTTTAACTCTGATTTTCAAGCTAGAGTGGCTATTTTGGCTTATTTTATTTATATAGATTAAAGTGTTACTTGAAAAATTTTGAGGATAACTTTAATAGGTTTCCTGTGTCATAGAAGCTTAGAAAAAATTATATGATGATTTGATTCACTTTGTACATTTCTAATATTAATTAAGCGCATATAGCTTGTTTTAATTTATCTAAATTAAATATTCATAAAAATTTGACAAAATCAATTCCACATTATGTACAAAAATCATATTTACTCTATGTAAAAATCTAAAAATTATTTGGCTAAGGTTGAGTATTAAAGTTGATTTTCTAAGAAGCATTGTACTTTTGTACAAAAAATAATTATAATAAATTTAATACACTTGAAATTTATGAAAAGAAGTTTTATGAGCTCCTTGTGATCAAGGGCACTTAGAAAAAATAAAATTTATTTTTGAGATAATACTTGATTTTTAGCCTTATTTTGAATTTAAAATAATTAAAAATAAATTAAAAATCCCAAAAGTACAAAAATATTTTAAAAATGTTTTTAATGTTCTCCTGATCACTTGGGACTCATTAAAATTTTTTTTCCTAACTTTTCCAAGTTAACAATAAATTTGAAAACCTTAAAAATACATTTTTCCTTATTTTTCTCATTAAAATAATTATAATAAATAAATTAAGAACCATAAAAATATAAAATTTGATTCTCTAAGTCTTCTGAACTCAGAGAAGTTTAATAAGAATATAAAAGTAATTTTTTGTAATTAAAACATTATTTTTCATTTAATTAAATCATTGAAATTTGTTAATAATTAAATAATAATAATAATAATAATTTAATTCAAAAAATCATGAAATTTTGTCTAAGTGTTTCTCTGATCTAAGGGAACCTCTAGTAATTTTCTCTTGAATAAAAATTATTTTGGATTGTGTAGTAAAATCAACTTTGAAAATACTACTTTCTAAATTTAAATAATAATTTAAATTAAATTAAAATTTGAAAACCCACATTTTCTCCTCTAATATTTTAATTGACCCAAGAATAGGACACTCTAAATTCTCAAAGTCATTTAAATTATTAAGGGCTTGGTAATGACCTACGCTCGATTTCTAAACTCAATTGATAATATTTAGAAGATAATATGATTGGTGATTAATATCTTTAAACACTACAAGCCTGACTTTAATTGTGGGCACCACAATCTTTTATGACTCAAAACTGCCTTAGATTCTAAATTTACTTAAACATTCTAAATTTACTTAATTTCTAAATCTTTTATGACTTAAACATTCTAAATTTACTCCTTAGAGGCACCCACCCACATAATTCTTAAATAAAACATCAAGTTTCATTGAGTAATGAAATAACCTTAATTTAACCTTGGATGATCAATAGATCTTAAGCGCAGGGTCTTGGGTGCCAATGCTTAAGCGCAGGGTCTTGGTTCTTAGGCGCCAGTGCAAAAATTTTGATATTTTTTATCGTAAGTAAAATGCACTTCTAGCCTAAGTCAACCCCCTAGCCTAAGTCACACCCCTATAAATGGTCTTATAAATCTTTAATAACTATTTTTTCCCCCTCGACTCTCCTCTTTCTCAAAATTCACCAATATTAAATAATTTGATTCAACACAAAATAAACAAAATTTTACACAAATAAACTTATATAAATTAACAAACAAATACAAACATTTGCAATACATAATTTCTCAATCTAAAGATTCCTGGATGAGATAATTCCTAAGCACAAACACTAAACGAACTTAACATTAAAAACATATAAAACAAACTTAATACTAACAAACAAACACTAAACAAAGAACTTAATTCCATTCTCCTTTCAGTTGAACAAATCCTGATCTTTCATTAGTTTCTCCTTGGGAATTCGGAATATAAATCTGATAGAGCTAGCGGTGGTGAAGAACTCTGGTTGAGTCTTCTTCAATCAATTTGCTTTTCAAATACATGGTCTTGTCTGCTTCTTCAATAAAACTGGTGTGGCTAAATTGCATCTTAAGTTGTCATCCAATATGCTTTAAACGTGTGTTGCCTTCCATCACTTTTACTTCAATTGAAACCACATCACCCCCACGTCGGCCTCAATTTTTGTGATTTTCTTTGCTATTCTTTCTATACTAACGGCTATGAAATTGTTGTATAACTCTTGCGCACTTTGACTAATGAATTTATTCTTCATAGCTTCCTCCTTTTCTTTATATCAATCTCCCAAGATGAGATCTTTCCAAGATCTCTTACTCTTCACTTAGATTTTAGGGTTAAAATTAAAGTTGGGTGAGAGTTCTCTTCATTCCCTTCTATTTATAGGCTTTAGACCAAGCCTAAAACTACTAGACACGTTCTCAGACCACTAACCCATGTTAAAACCGACTAAACCATGTTTAAAACTTCTAGAAATGTAATTTAGCGCGTTTAGCAAACTGAGGCTCTTAAGCACTGAATGTTTGCCCTTAAATGTCGATGCTAAATTTAGCACAGGTCAGCTTTACGTACAAATACTCATTCTAACATATCTAAGTCATCTATTAAGGTCTTAGAATCATTACTAAATCATTTAATATTCAAATACTACCACAATTTTCTTAATCAAACAAAACAACATAACATCTAAAACAAAAACACAGTGATAACTATGGGTTGTCTCCCACAAAGCGTTTGGTTTAACGTCATCAGCCCGACGTAATCAGTGCTTTATCTGGTTGACCCAATATCATAAGATCATTTAATTTAAGTTGATCACATAAAAATTAAGATTTCATCCTATGACCATTCACTTTGAATATTTTCTCAGTTTTAGAATCTTTGATATCTACAGCTCCATAGGGATAAACTTTTATCACAACAAATGGGCCCATCAACCTGGACTTAAGTTTACCTAGAAATAATATTAACCTTGCATTATATAACAAAACTTGTTGTCCTGGCTCAAAATTTTTAATAAGAATCAATCACTCAAAATTTTTAATAAGAATCATTTGATCATGCCACATCTTCATCTTTTCTTTATAAATCTTAGCACTCTAATAATATTCATTCCTTATTTGTTAAAGCTCATTTAATTGAAATAGTCTTTTCTCACCAGCATCCTTTAAATTATAATTAAATTCTTTGATAGCCCAATATGTTTTACGCTCAAGTTCAACTGGTAAATGACCAGTTTTCCCAAATACTAGCTTATATGGGGACATTCCTATAGGAGTTTTATATGCAGTCCTATAAGCCCACAAAGCATAGTCAAGCTTGATTGACCAATCCATTTTTGTTGGATTAACAGATTTTTCCAATATCCTTTTAATTTCATGATTCGATAATTCAGCCAAACCACGTGTTTGAGGATGATAAGCAGTAGCAATTTGGAGGTTGATATGATATTTCTTTAATAATTTCTCTAATATTGCATTCCTGAAATAACTTCCCATGTCAGTTATGATCACTCTCAGTATCCCAAATCTACAAAATATATTCATTCTTAAAAAAGTTGCAACACTTTGAACATCACATCGAGATAAAACAATAGCTTCTATCCATTTGGATACATAGTCTACTGCTATTAATCTATATAAATTTTTGAAAGATTGTATAAATGGTCCCATGAAATCTAATCCCCAAACATCAAATATCTCAAATTCCAACACAAAATTGAGGGGCATCACATCATATCTCGCTTGTATCACACATTAATTCAAAAGATTTTTCTCAATTTGGTGAAACTATAATTGGTGCAGTGACTAGCTTTTCTTTTAATAGCTCAAAAGCTTTTGGGCACTTCTTATCAAAATAAAAAATTACATCCTTTTCAAGCAAATAACATAGAGGCTTAGCAATTTTTGAAAAGTCTTTAATATATAGGCTGAAGAATCCAACATGTCCTAAAAAACTCTTAATTTCCCTTACATTAGTTGGGTAAGGTAAATTAGCAATCACTTGAATTTTTAGAGGGTCAACTTCCATACCATTTTCTGATATCTGATGTCCTAAAACAATTCATTTTGCTACCATAAATTGGCATTTTTCCTAATTAAGGACTAAATTCTTTTCTTCACAGCTCTTACGAACTTTTGATAAATATTCTAAACATGATTCAAATGAAGTTCCAAACACTTAAAAATCTTCTATAAAAACTTTGATTCCTTTTTCAATTAAATCACAGAAAATAGCTATCCTACATCTTTGAAAAGTAGTAGGGCATTACATAAACCAAAGGGCATTCCTCTAAAAGCAAATGTACCATAAGGACTGGTAAAAGATATTTTCTCTCGATTCTTAAGAGCTATTTGTATTTGGTGATAACAAGTATATTCATCCAGAAAACAAAAATATTTATGCCCAACTAGTTTATCCAACAATTGATCTAGCAAGGGTAGTGGACAATGATCTGTCCTAGTGGCGAGATTTAATTTTCTATAAGCAATGCATATTCGCCACCCAGCCATCCTGTGAGTTGTCTTGATGGTATTAACTCATTATGTTCATTCATAGTCACGGTCACTCCTCCTTTCATAGGAACGCAGTGAATCAGACTAACCCAAGCACTATCTGAAATAGGGTAGATAATTCCAACATCTAACCACTTTAAAATTTCTTTCTTAATAACTTCTTTCATAATAGGATTCAATCTTGTTTGAGGATCAGCCTTGGGTTTACAGTTCTCTTCCATATGAATTTATGCATACAAATTGAAGGTCTGATTCCCTTAATATCAGCAATTGTCCATCCAAAGGCTTTCTTATAATACTTCAAAGTTTTCATTAAACTCACTTATTCTTCTGTAGTTACTTTTGAGGAAATTATAATAAGTAATGTTGAAAAATCACCTAAAAGGCATATTTTAAATGTTTAGGAAGTAACTTCAACTCAATTTCAATAGGTTTTTCAATCGATGGACAAAAAGATTTATCTTTTTCTATCATGTCCAAAACTTCAAAACTTTTTCGAACATAATTCCAATCTTCGTTATAAAAGTATTCAAATTGATGTAATTGCTCTTCTTGCTCGTGTTCCAACTCTTTCATTTCAGATTTCTCTTCATAAATTGTTTTGAAATGACATTAACTCAAATATCTTATCGCATCTACTCTATAACATTCATCATCTTTACCTTTCGCAGGATACTTCACTGATTTGGAAATATTAAACACAGTTGTTTGATCAATGACTCACATAGTTAATTCCCCTTGCTGCACATCTATCATTGTTCTTCCTGTAGCTAGCAAAAGACTCCCCAAAATAATAGGTATCTCCTTATCTTCCTCTATATTTAGCACAATGAAATTAATGAGAAAGATAAATTGATCCACTTTCACTAATGCATCTTTTATAACTCCTTTAAGATATGTTAGTTAATGATCTACTAACTACAGAGTTATAGTAGTAGGGGATATTTCTCCTAATCTCAATCTTTTAAAAATTGATAATGGCATAAGATTAATGCTTGCACCTAAATCACATAAGGTTTTCCAATAAAATTTGTCTCCTATTGCACATAGAATTGTGAAGCTACTGGGATCTTTAAGCTTTTCAAGAAGTTTTTTTCTAAATTATAGCACTGCTTTCCTCACTAAGTGCAATAGTCTCGTTATCTTCGAACTTCCTTTTCCTATTAAGAATATCCTTCATATAGCTTGGCATTTATTTTAAGGCTTCAGCAAATTGAATATTAATTGTAAGCATCTTAAAGATTTCCATAAATTTTGAAAATTGTTTATCCAACTTTTGTTGACGAATTCTTTGAGAAAATGGTGGTGGTGGTTTTTCCAAGTCAATTTTAAGTGGAGAAATAGGTCTCTCTAAACCTTTAGGAGAGTCCTCTATAGGCTCTTTAATTTCTTCAATTTTTTTTTTTGAACTCTACCTTCCAACTCTCTTCCGCTTCTAAGTTGAATGGCTTTTACTTGCTCTTTATTCTGGTCTTTTGGATTTACTTCTGTATTATTAGGAAGTTTTCATTGGGATCTATTACTTAATGAATTTTTTATTTGTCTCAATTAATTCTCAAGATTTCTAATTGTAGCTCCTTGACTTTGTAATTGATTTCCCATTCTATAGACAACTTTTTCTCCTTGAATTGTGGATTACTATTAAAACCTGGAGGATAAGTAGGTCTATAACTATTATTCTTTTGGTTGTTCCAATTCCTAATAGGTTTACTTGGTTGTTCCCCCATTGCTGATTGTTACCCCCAAAGTATTGTTTCAGTTAAAGTTAGGATGGTTCTTCCAACCTGGGATATAATAGTTTGAATATGGGTTATTCTGCTTGTTGTTAATGACATTCAAAGTTTATAATGATACTTGAGAATCTACCATTTTGTCCAATGAATTCTCTTCAATTATTGCAATTGGTTGAGAAAAATTCATTCTAAATTGGTCTAACTTCCTTGAAACTGTAGCAACTTGATTTGCTAACATTGCAAAAGCATCAGACTCATGAATATTGGCTACTTTCTTAGAAATTACCCTCTTGAAAGGCCATTGAAAATTATTAGTAGTCATCTCTTCAATTAAAGCATAAGTGTCATGAAATGATTTTGACATCAATGAACCACCAGCAGCGACATTGATAATAGATCTAAGAAATCCACCTAATCCATTATAAGAAGTTTGAATTATTAACTAATCTGGTATAGCATAGTGTAAACACTTTCGCAGTAGTTCTTTAAAATGTTCTCATGTTTCATAAATAGATTCCCCTTCAAACTAAAAAAAAGATGTAATGTCACCTCTGACCTTCGCAGTTTTTTATGGTGGAAAATAATTAGCAAAGAATTTCTGCACTAAATCATGCTAAGTTCAGATAGATCCAGATGCTAACAAATCTAACCATATCTTAGCTTTATCCCTCAGTGAGAGAAAAAAGTTTAAATCTTGTAGCATCATCTGATACACCATCATATTGAAATGTAGCACACAATTCTAGAAAATTAGCAAAATGTAAATTTGGATCTTCAGTTGGTGCTCCCCCAAACTGATTATTTGATACAATTTGGATAATAACAGGTTTAAGTTCAAATGAATTAGCCACTACAACAGGTTTTTGAAAACTCCAATGAAGTTCATCCACCATAGGATTTGCATAATCTCTTAAAGGTCTACACTCTTAATTAATTTCAACATTTTGATTATTTTGGTTTATCATTTCTTGAAATTTTTGGTCTTTTCAGTAATTTTGAGTTTTTAATTTTTCTAATAGTTCTTTCTAATTCAGAATCGTAGGGCACTAGTCCTGTAGACCCTAAACTATGCATACATTACTACGAAACACATAAAATAAAAAATCACACAGACAAGAGTTTTATATAAAAACAACAATATGATATTCCTATAATAAATCTAAAAGTTTAATTAAGACTTTCTAACAATATAAATTTTCTTTCGAAAAATTTCTTCAAAAATTTTATATTTTCGATTCTTTCCCCGACAACGACGCCAAAAACGTGATCCCAACTTTATATATCAATATGATGTATGTGGTTATATTCTTAATTTTTCCTTATTTATAATTCTTACTTTGCAACGCCGTCAAAAACTTGATCACCAGCAACAACTAGGCAAAAACTTGACTTCAAAGCAAACAAGAATACAATTATTATATTTAAATACGGGATACTACACAAGTATACGTATCGTTCTCAAGCAATATAGGACTTTTTGAATAACCTCAAATATCAAACCCATAGGTAAAAGAATAAAAATATATTATGCAAATATATTATGCAACTAGAATCAGAATAAACTAAAAAACAAATTCTACTTAACAAAAAATTCTTACTCAAACTTTATATACTATAATAGGAATGAAAGTTCAATTCCTTTTTTTAATTTTTTATAATTGAAAGTAAAGTAAACAACTAACTAATCATAACTAAATATATAAAGACAATAAAAATAAAATATCTTTTTTCTTATCATGAATCAGTAACAAGTATAGGAATTCTATTATTGAAGTATTCAAATTGTGTTGTGTCAAATAGGAGCAAAAATATTTTTTACCCTTACTAGAGATACTATAAAGAACATTGGCTAATTTAAAGTTGGAATGGTCTTGAACACGAATTTGGTAGGGAAGATATTAGCTCTCACTCTAGAGATCCCTATTCACCACCTGAGAGCTAACATCTCGTATCAAAACCTAAAACTATAAATCAAATTGGGAGTTTTAGTCTGTCACTCTAAAGTCCTCTAGTTCTACACCCTTCAAAGTTTATTTCCCTATTTATTTACACTCAATCATATGAATTGCATTCTCATCCAAACATTCTCATGTGATTCTTACCATTTGTTGACTAAGACAATATCATCTCGAATCTTACATGTTCTCACAACAAATATTAACATCTTAATCGGTCAAATCAAGAAGTAAATAAAGTATAAAGTTTAAAATCATCACAATTTATTCTAACATTAAAGATTAATACTTCAAATAAATTCCAACCAACAAATAATCACTTATCATTTAAAGGAAAAATAAAGAAAACTACTCAAGATTCTTGGAGAAAACACAACCACACTTAAGTTTGAAAGTATAAGTTTGAAAGTATCTTAAGTTTGAAAGTATAAATCATGCAAACAAACAAGAAATCTAAATTAAAACTAAATGTAGTCATAAAGATAAAAACTTATCTTAAATCCACTCTACTAAATTTTTGAAGTTCTTTTGAATCTCTTCATTCTTTAACAATACAAACTACAACTCAAAATAAAAAGAAAGGGGGGCGGCAGCGTGTGTAGAAGGGTCTCTAAAAAAGAAGAAAAGAGAGAGAGAGACTGGCGAGAGTTAGTTCTTCAATCCAAGTCTTCTTTTATAAGTTTCCAAAAGGTGTTTTGGTGTTTCTTCAAAATGTGTCCACATTCAATGAATCTTCCAAGAGTTGCCTCCTTTCAAAGGCCAATTGAATGTATTTTCATGTCCATTAACTACTTCCCACGTTTTCACCAAGGGTGGCTTCAAACACCTCTTCAAAAATTTGTCCAAATTCATTGAGTCATCGAGTAGTGCTTATGACACTTAAGAATGAGGTACTTAGCGCTTAGGTGTGGCCTTCTTGATTTTACTGATGCGCAAGTGACAGTTCTGGGCGCTTAGGTGCCACAATTCATTTGCACACCTTCTTTATTGTTTTTCCAAATTTGATCCTTTTTCACTCCTTTCGCCATTTTCATCCATTTAAATGTACCTAAAAGAAAAAAACACAAATATCTTCCATTAAAGTGCAATATCTAAAAAATAAGTGCAATATCTAAAAAATAAAAAAATAAGTATAAATATGTGTACATAAAGACTATATATTTTAGGTGTATCATGAAGTTATGACACCAGATCTGACATTATAGTGCCAATCCAAAATTCTTAAAAGTCAAATTCTTTGTCCTTACATTAATTTAATCAATAAAATATTGTTTGTTTCCTCCTTAATCATGTAAGACTCAATATAACTTCAAAAACTCATCATAATAACATTCACTAAACAAATCAATCCACACTGATAATTACGGGTTGCCTCAAACAATGCGCTTAGTTTAACATCGTCAGCCCGATATATTCATTATTTTAATTTAGTTTACCTAATACCAAGATCTCCCAAGTGTAGGACTATCTCCACTTATATAAGCTTTTAACTTATGTCTACTTACCTTATTCATTCCATAAATTTTAGGATCTTCAATATCAACAACACCATATGGATAAACTCTTACCACAATAAATAACCCTGTCCAGGCTTAAAATGCTTTTTCAAGGTCCTTTAATCATGCCACATTTTCCTTTTCTCCTTTTAGATTTTAGCATTCTCATAAGATTCATTTCTTATTTCTTCATACTCATTTAATTGCAATAATCATTTCTCTCCAACATCTTTCAATTTATAATTGAACTCTTTTATGGCCCAATAAGCTTTATGCTCTATTTTAACCGACAAATGGCATGCTTTTCCATATATGAGCCTATATGGTAACATTCTTATAGGAGTTTTATAAGCAGTCCTATATGCCCATAATACACTTATTAACCTAGCAGACCAATCTTTCCATTAGGATTAACATTTTTTTCCAATATTTTCTTAATATCGCAATTAGATACTTCTACTAGACCACTATTCTGAGGATGATAAGTTGTGGCAATTCTATGCTTAATCCCAAACTTTTGAGTTTATGTATGAATCATTCTATTCTTAAAATGACTTCCCCCATCTGTTATAATTACTCCCGACATTCCAAATCTAGTAAAAATACTTTTCCTTAAAAATTTTGCATGACTCTTAGAATCACAACTGGATAAAGCAACAACTTCAATCCATTTAGAAACATAATCCACAACTATCAAAATATAAATTTTTCCATAAGATGGTATAAATGGTCCCATAAAATCTAAACCCCAAACCAAAAAACAAATTCAACTTCCAAAGTAAAATTTAAAGGTATTTCATTTTTTCTAGAAATATTGTCTACTCTCTGATATCAATTACAAGTTTTTATATAATTATTAACATTCGTAAATAAAGTAGGCCAATAAAATTCATATTGTAAAATTTTAAATGTAGTTTTATCAACCCCAAAATGCCTCATAGAATATGATTTATGACATTTTTTCATAATTTCTCGGGTTTCTTCTATTGATACACATCTTCGAATAACTAAGTAGTTAAATTTCTTATATAAATAATGGTCATCCCAAAAGTAAAATTTTGAATCATGAATGATTTTTTTTTTATGGCTATCTAATCTGTAGGGTTAAATGTTACTAAGTAGTTAACTATATTAGCATACCATGAAATTCACCATTCATTAATCACATATAATTGTTCACTCGAAAAATTTTCATTTATTTCATCATTAAAGTTAACATTATTTTCTTGTTCAAGCCTTGATAAATGGTCAACTATCTGATTATAAGTATCTTTCCTATCTGCTATCTGAAAATCAAATTCTTGCATTAGAAGGACCCATCTGTTTAATTGTCGTTTAACATTCTTCTTCATCATTACATATTTAATAGCAAAATAATCAATTTTCACAATACTTTAGCTCTAATAAGATAAGGTCTAAATTTATCAAAAACATACACTATGGCTAATAATTCCGTCTTACTAGTGGTGTAATTAATATTAACTTTATTAAGGGTTTTACTAGCATAGTATACCATTTTAAAAGTTTTATCATATCTTTGCCTTAATACTGCCCCTATAAGATAATCACTTGCATCACACATTAATTCAAAGAGTTTTCCCAGTAAGGTGAAACAATAATAAGTGCAGTGATTAATTTTTATTTTAATAAATTAAAGGCATTTATGCATTCTTCATTAAAATCAAAGTTTTTTTGTCTTTTTCTAAAAGATGACACATCGGCTTAGAAAATTTTCAAAAATCTTTAATATAACGCTTATAGAACCTAGCATGTCCCAAAAATTTCTTAACCTTTTTACAAATGTAGGAGGTGGTAATTCAACAATAATTTGAATTTTTACTAGAATCTACTTTCATGCCATTTTTAGAATGGTTACATCTTAATATAATTCCTCTTGCAACCATAAATTGTTGTTTTTCCCAATTGAGAATAAGAATTGTTTCTTTGCAACATTATAAAACTCTTATTAAATGATTTAAATATGAATTGAAAGAAGTTCCAATAACTTAGAAATCATCTATAAAAACTTTAATCCTTTCTCAATTAAGTCACAAAAAATTGACATCATACATCTTTGAAAAGTTTTTGAAAAGAAAAGTTGTAGGTGCATTGCATAATCCAAATGACATTCTTCTAAAAGCAAAAGTCCCATATACACTAGTAAATGTTGTCTTCTCTTGTTCCTCAAGAGCTATGGGTATTTGGTGGTATCCGAAATACCCATCCAAAAAATATAAATAACGATGCCCTGTGAGTCTATCTAACATTTGGTCCATAAAAAGTAAAGGAAAATGATCTTTCCTAGTAGCGAGGTTTAATATTCTATAATCAATATAGATTTATCTCCTAGTGAATTTACTTGTATGAATTAATTCATTCCTTTCATTAATAATTACAGTCACTCACCCATTCTTAGGAACATATTGAATAGGACTAACATAAGAACTGTCAAAAATAGGATAAATAATTCTAGCTTCTAACCACTTTAAAATTTCTTTCTTAATAACTTCTTTTATTATTGGGTTCAATCTCCTTTGAGGACCAGCCTTAGGCTTATCTTCCATCAAAATTCTTTGCATACAGATTGAAGGACTATTTCCTTTAATATCAGTTAATGTCCATCCAAAGGATTTCATATGATTTTTCAATGTCTCTAATAATTTTTCTTTCTGTTCTACAGTCAATTTGAGGATAATATAACTGATAATGTAGACGAGTTCCCAAAATGCATATTTTAGATGAGAAAGGGAGCACCTTCATTTCAAGTTCAGGAGGTTTTTTATTGAAGGAATAAGAGGTTTACTATTTTCAGTAATTTCCTAAACATAATTTAAATCCTCAGTAATTATCTCATTTGATTTGTCTTCAAAATCAATTTCATTTTAACTCTTCAGTTCTTTTTAATTTGGTATAACTTCACATCTTTCTTGGAAATGATTAACAATCATAGAATCAATAATATCCATTCTATAGCCCTTACCATCTTTTCCTTTATCAGGATACTTCATTGATTTAAACACATTAAACGTAACTTCCTGATCATTAACTCTCATGGTTAGTTCTCCTTTCTGCGTATCTATCTTTGCTTGATTTGTGGTAAGGAAAGGTCTCCTCAGAATGATAGTTACTTTTGTTTCTTCTTCCATATATAACACAGTTAAATCAATAGGGAAGATAATTTTATCCACTTTAACCAACACATCTTCTATAACCCCCTTAGGATAGGAGATAGATCAATCAACTTACTGTAGGGTTATAGTAGTAGGGGAAATCTCTCTTAAACCTAACTTTCTAAAAATAGATAATGACATTAGATTAATACTAGCTCCTAAATCACATAAAGCTTTTCTACAAAAATTTTCTCCAATCGCTCAAGGTATAGTGAAGCTACTAGAATCTTTAAGTTTTTATGGAAGTTTTTTTTGAATTATTGCACTACATTCTTCATTAAGTGCAATGATTCCATAACTTTGAATATCCTTTTCTTATATAAAATTTCTTTCATAAATTTAGCATAACTTGACATCTGTTACAATGCTTTTGCAAAAGGAATATTAAATGTAAGCTTTTTAAATATCTCAAAAATTTCAAAAATTGTTGATCTAATTTTTGTTATTTAAGTCTTTGAGGAAAAGGAGGTGGTGGTCTTTCTAAATTAATCTTAGTTGGAGAGACAATTTTTTTACTTCCTTAGGAATTATTTCTTTAGGTTTCTTTGTTTCTTTATTTTCTCTCTCATCTTCAATCTCTTTTTGAAATCCAACATTTAATTCGCTTCCACTTCTAAGTTGGACAGCTTTATCTTGCACTTGTTCTTTATTTTTTTTCTTTAGGATTAATTTCCAACATTACGAGGAAGTGTTCCCTGAGGTCTATTGCTAAGTACAATAGCAATTTGTCCTAGTTGATTCTCAATCCTTCGAGTAACAGAACTTTGACTATGTAATTGATTTCATATCTGTAAAACCACTTCTTCTATAGACAACTTATTCTCCTTAATTTGTTGGCTATTACTAAATCTAAGAGGATAAGTAGGTCTACAGTTAGAACTACCCTAGTTGTTCAAGTTTCTCAATGGACTTACTTGATTATTCCACCATTGTTGACTTCCACCACTAGAATTATTATTCCAGTTAAAATTGGGATTGTTTTTCTAACCTGGGTTGTAATAATTAGAATATGGGTTATTGGGTCTATTATTAATATAATTTAAAGTTTCTAATGAGGTATGAGAATCAATCATTTGGCATAATGAATTTTCTTCAATCACATGGAGTGTTTGAGAAAAGTTCATTCCAATTTGGTCTATTGTATTAGATAATGCCACAAATTTAGATGCTACCATCAAAATAGTGTCATTATCATGAATACTGGCTATTTTCTTCGGATATACCTTTTCATAGGGCCAAATTGAAAATTCATTCCAATTTGGTCTATTTTTTTTGGATTCCCAGCAACGACACCAAAAACTTGATGCGGAATTTATTTTTGATTAATTTTATATATTCTATATAGTCACAATGATATAAACACAAGTATACGTATCACTCAAGTAATACATGGCTCTAATGGAGTCCCGTTTATCGATCCCACTAGGAAGCGAGCTAAGAGGTCCTTAATCAAAGTTCTAGTCTACTACTATCAAGCCTTAGATTGAAATGTCGATTAAAATGATGTTTTATCTAGCAACTACTCATAAATGAAAATATTAAATTGAATGATAATAACTATTCCTTAATGCAAATGTTAATTCTAAGGATAACCCCTTTTTGGATGAATTGGTTTGGAGAATTTAAAGATGTTGAAAACTACTATTCTTATGTAGTGAATTATGTAGTGAATTGAAAACTACTATTCTTATGTAGTGAATTGAATAATGTAAAGGAATGAGATGTATTAAATATTGTATGTGCCAAATAAGAGCCTCTTTATTCTCTACCCTCTTTTGAGTGCTATAAAGAACATTGGCTAATCCTAGGTTTAGTCCCTAAATTCATGGTTAGGTTGGGAGGAAACTGGCTCTCACTCCAGAGCTCATACTTCCCTTCGCCTGAAGGCTAACTCTCACTTTAGTTTGCAAACATTAGGACCAAATTGGAGATTTTAGTCTGTCACCCTAAAATCACCAATTCTACGCCCATCAAAGTATATTTCCTTATTTATTTGCATCCAACGCCCATGAACTTCACCATCTAAGAAATTTAAATGTGGTTCCACTTTGTTGAGAATTACACCGCCCTCTCGAGTCTTAAAGAAATTACAACGAAGCAACAAATTTTAACATTACAACAGACCCTTATTGTAATCTAAAGGAAGTGCAAGTAAAGACCATCACATTTATAATCAAAACTTTTTCTAGCATGCATCCTAAAATCCTAAACATGAATCCTACTCATTGCAAAAGAAAAGTAAAAGGAAAACATTGGCATAATTCTCGCATACCACTATTTCGTAATAAGAAGAAATAGTAAGAAAAATACATCACAAAGCATGAAGAAAACACAGTGGAAAACTTCATTTCATCAAAGAAAATTTACTGGATAAGTTTTTAAAAAATCATAAGATAATGAAGTACACAATACGTAGCTTTTTCCCCTTGAAAGAAAGATGAAAATCTCTCCCAAATCTCTCCCATAAAGTCTCCCGCTGATCCATGCACTCCATGCACTGCTAGAACATTCTCTTACAGATTCTCTCAAAATCCCCTCACCAATCTCTTTAAAAAGGTACAAATCTATATTTCTACTCCTATTCTAAGATCTCTAAACATTCTCCTTATTTTTTCACTCACACACACCACTCTTTCTGACATAAAAGCACTCTATTATAGTGTAGAAACGGATTTCCCAAGAGATGCCTCAATCAACATTCCAAAAGCGTCGAAATACATTCAATCTTCTAGAAATTTGTCTAACATTGCGTCCAATCTATCTTCGGTGCAATCGGTGCTATTTTGGGCACTGTTGGTGCCATTTTCACGTTGCTCTCTACACTATGGCGCCGCCGGCGCCAACCCTGCGCAACTCCACCATTTTTGCTTCGTTTGGCTTTGTTTTAGCTCCATTTTGCCCCGTTTCAGTTGCGTTGTGTTCCTAACAGATAGAATACAAAATAAGCATAAAAAAAACTTCCTTTAAAGTTTAATTTCATTGAAAAACATGTGAGAAGTGTATAAAAGATTAAGCATAGAAAGACATATCAAAATGTGTTAGGATAGAATTTTTTTTCTTGCTTTTTTTGCTACAAATTACACCGTTTTTACTTCTTTTTCTGCAAAACTCCATTTACTGTACCTAAAACCAAAAATATACAAAATAATTTCATTTAAAGTGCAATATAATTGAAAATAAAAAAATATAGGCATTAAAAACATATGAAAAATTGAACCATTTTAAGGCGTATCATGATGTTAACTCCAAGATATTTAAGAGGTAATGTAGCTGTAGAGCAACCAATATAGGAAGTTGCCCAATTGGCAGTGGTAGATTTAACAATTTTCTCAAAATATATATGACATTTTGCCTTATTAAAGAATAAGCCAGAATTTTTTTGAAAAATGTTTAGAATGTGCATGAAACTTTTAATGGCAGATTTGGTAGCATTGGAAAACAGAATAGCATCATCAGCATAAGTCAAATGACTGACCAAAACCTTTGATATGTGTGAGTATTAAACATGGGTAATTGTCTCATTCAAATTATTCATTAGTTGAGAGAAGTAATCAAAAGCTAAAATATATATAGTTGGGGATAGAGGGTCACCTTGCTTAATGACACGTTAAGTAGAAAAGTAACCATAAGAGTTACCATTAACCAAGATTCAAAAATGATTATTCTCCAACAATCCTTTGATAATGTGGAAAAATTTTGGTGGGAAGCTGATATACCAAAATAATATACTGTTTTAAGTACATATTTTATGCTTAATTTTGGTGATATTGCACTTTAAAGAAGGATATTTTCATTTTTTATTACAGGTATATCATCTTTAGGCATTTGGAGCAAAAATGGGACAAAATGATGAAATTCAAAGCCAAAACAACCAATTTTTGGATTCTGGAGCATGATGCGCCAAAATCTATAGAGCTGGGGCATGATGCACCAGAGATAACTTTTTGCGGATTAAGGCAGTTCAGGTCAAATTTTGCGTGAATTTATAAAGTGAAACTTGTTCTAAACACCCCTTTCTACACACCTCTTGGAGAAACCTCTTGGAGAAATTCAATGCATTTAAACACTTTGGAAGGTTGTTTTATGAAGGGATATGTCTCTTGGATCAAATGACACATCTTTTGAATTCAAAAGAGTTGACTTTTAGAGGGACTTTTGGAGAAAATTTTGAATTCCTTTTGTAAAAAAGCAACCCAAAATAAAAGAGAAAGACTTCATATAGTTGAGGGAGAGTTGGAAGGGAGAAGAAAAAGGCAAGAAGGTGGTGGCGTGAAAGACATAAAGAAGAAAAAACTATTAGCACTCAAATTCTACACTCCTTCTAGGTTTGTTGACTTAGATGTCTACATTGGATCTGTTGATCTCGTCGGTCAACATCAATACGTGCGGTATGCTTGCCCAACACACCATAATTAATCTCACTTTTGATTGTGGTTTAGTTTTCCCTCTTTAGTAGCCTAAGGTCTAGCCATAGGACTTTCCTATTGACTATTCTTAAAATACTAGACAAGAAAACCACACCATTAGAAATTTCAAACTCTTCTCAACTTGAAGTTACACATATTGGTTCTAACCTCTAGCACTTAGTAGGTGGGGTCACTATGGGGGAAACTCAAGATGAGTCACCCATAGGACTGATGGACCTTAGGGTTGACCGTGGGTGTTGGTCTAGGGCTAAGGCACTTGTTTGCACTCACAACCACTCATTATCCTAAACCCAGAACTTCTAGGCTTTGGTCCCTTGATACTTTTGAGAGACTCCTGTAGGTGGTTCCCTAAACCCATTAGCCCTAGGCTAGGGTTTAGCTAAGACCACTACATAGATGACCCAAAATGGGGTTTCTATTGATGCATGGCATATTTATGGTGGTTAGAAATCCAACTCTATAAAGATACCAAACCTACTCTATTGCCCCTAAATTCCACCAAATTACCAAAATACCCCTCTTTGGCCCAAAATTCTAAAAATTTTATAAAATCCCAAAAATTCCCAAAACCCCCCAAATATTCCCAATTTCATTTTTCTCAACTATCACATGACTCAATTTGGCCAATTTGACCATATTTGATCAAAACTCCCAAATTTCCCTATAAAAGCCCATATTTTCCCCAAATTACCTCAAATGACTAGCCAATTGGTCACAATTTACCCGAATTTCAATTCTAAACTCAAATTCAATATTCATATGACCAATGAAGATAAAATTCAAGCCCAAGTGATTCATGATTTGAACCCAATTTTGATTTAGATCAAAAACCCAATTTTGGCCCCATGACTTGGTTCCACCAAATTGAACCCATAACCCACTCAATTGGCCACAATTTGTGTTGAAAAATCTTCATAACATTCCTAAACATAAAATTTGACCTTCAATTGGCCTTGGTAGGACATCAATTTCATTTGATTTCAACCTAAGTCTAAAAGCCCCAATTTGCCCCAAATTGACCATGTCTCAAAATTTCACCAATTTGAGGGCCTTAACCCAAGAATTTCCACTCCATCCCTTCATAAAAAATCTTCACAACACCTCCCTTGATCATGCAAGGTTAGCCTAACCTAGACCCATGTCTAGCCCAACCTGCCCAAATTGACCAAATTTAAAAAATCTCTCAAATTGACCTACCAATTGAACTCAAAATCACTTCAACCCTTCACCAAAAATCTTCGTAACAATCATCTACACAATGTTGATCAATAAATTAGGTCATTTGACATGGCTAACCTAGCCCAAACCCAAACTTTGATCACTTGAACCCACATTGAACCTATGCATTAAAGATGACCTAACTATCCCAAAGTCACCAAATTAACTCCACCTCAACCATTGGATAGACCCTAAGACTGAGCCAAAAACCATCTAACCACCTAAACTAAGCCATGGCCTAAAGGTACCCTAAATTAAGGGATTTCATTCCACTTTTGCTTAAGCTTAGGATATTTTTTCCACAATTAAACCTCAATCCATTAAATTGCTGTGACATATTCCCCTGGGTTTGCTGAGCTCCTAGCTACATCCCACTGGCTGGTGGGCCAGCCTAGTGTTCGAAAAAAGGCCAAACTGAGAGCCACCCCCTCAGAGCCACCCCCTTGTAACTTCGCCCAAATAAAACCTAGAGGCCAGCTCATCCAAATCAAACAGTAGAGCTCCTCTGCCCTCCAACTAAGCACCACAATGCACGCAAACTTGTGCCCTGAGAGCCACCCCATGGCCATTTTTATAAAAACTCACCACCATGGCCATGGGAGGTGTGCTAAAAATTTCTTAGAGAGAGCCTCCCAAATTTCCCAAAAAGCTTCTCTGAGATCTCCTTAGTGCAATCCAACCCTCTTCCCCCACTGAATTCCACTGTGGAAGCTTAATTTTGAGCTCAAACCTCTGCCCAAAACCAGGAAAGAACTCATTACACTTTCACAGTCCACCAAACTCAAATTAACTCCACCCACACCTTCACAACAGTGAAAGTAACAAAAGCCCCATCAAATTACCCTCTCACAGAGCCTCCACCATAGCTCTAGACCAACACCTGAAATCGAGCTTGGTCGAATTCAAACCTAGGCCTTACACCAAGACCAGAGGCTTAATCCCTAGCCTCCTTGGACCCCAACAAACTTGCCAAGACCCTCTGATTGAAGCTTCACTTCTCAGAGCGAATGTATAAAACTTCTCTCCCTCCCGAGCCTATTGTGATTCTTCATTTAATTAGGCTTAATTTAAATGCATGATTACCATATGGATGTGTTCGTCTCACTTTTTTCAAACAAACTAAATTTTAAACGAACCAAACACGAACACAAGCTTTGTTAGTTCGTGTTCGGTTCGTTTACACCCCTAATTACTTGTGCCCACAACTTCACAACCAAGAAAGAAGCCAAAGCCCCATAAAATCCCCCTTCCACAGAGCCTCTACCATAGCTCTAGACCAACGCCCAAATCCGATCGTGATCAAAATCATATATAAGCCTCACACTAAGACCAGGACATAGTCCCTAGCCTCCTTGAACTCCAACAAACTCCAACAACCGTGCCAAGCCCCTCTGATTGAAGCTTCACTTCTCAGAGCAAAGGTATAAAACTTCTCCCTTTCCCAAGCCTATTTTGATTCTTCATTTTATTAGGATTAATTTAATTGCATGGTTACTTTATGGATGTGTTCGTCTCACTTAGACGAGTTCATAGGATCAAACCTAAAGTGATTTGGTTGAGTTTAGGCTAAGATCTTAGGGTTTTAGTTGGGACGGTCATGGGATCACTCTATCGGGGACGATGACGGGGAGTCGTTTGATCAAGCGTGTATCGAATGGACGGAGGAGATCAAGCCTGACATCACTTCGAAACATAAATTGCGGGCTGAGTCCGCAGCTACATGGATTGCGGCGTCCAACCAGAGAGCGCCACACGAGCGCGCCGCGTGGAGCTTTGGAGCCGTCGTAGGTTGAGTTGGCACGCGCTGTTTAAATAGATAAATAGGGCTTTTTCTTATTTATTTAAATACCCCTCACTTAAAAAAATCATATCTTGGGGTAGAAAAATCACAAAAATAAAATAAAATACGCTCTTACTCAGTGAACAGAGGAGAATAATGTGGAATTTTTGGCAAGTCCATTTGATGCATAAAAAATGTTAATTAATTAAACACTGTAATTAAACTAATTAATTAAACACTGATTTGAATCTTTTGATTCTCCATACATGTAGACTTATCACCATAGCTTGAATTTTTGGCATGTTGTAGCCTCTGTCAAGGGGAACATTCTTTGATTTTTCCAATGTCAGAGGATGTCCCTAGACAGCGAATCACATTTTTAAAATCTACACGCATTATTTGCTTAAAATAATCATGGAAATTAGCATGTTTCTTAGAAAAATCTAAGAAAATTTTGAAAGGTTTACTATGAATAGATAACCCTTAGGAAAATTTCTCATGAGCAGGCCATTTAAAATGCCCTTAATTTTCACAAACACTAAATCACTAAGATAATTAATTTTAGAAAATATAAACATCAAAATGACTTGATTTTTTATCTCCACAGTTTTCTAAGATCTAGAGAACTCCCCATAAAAAAATCAAAGCATTTTGAGTCCATTTGATGACCTAAATTGATTTTTCAAATTAAATATCTTTTTTGGCACTTAAATAATTTTTTAAAAATCAAAATATAACTCAAAAATTTATAAAAACTGATTTTCTGAGTTCTCTGTGATGAGAGGTATTTTAGAAAAATAAAATAATAATTTAAAAAAAAACTTCATTTTTAGACTATTTTTAAGTATTTAAAATAATTAAAAATTTATAAAAATCACATAAATAATAAGACTCATGGAAATGTTCTAAATTGCTTCCTAATCACTTAAGAACAATTAGAATATTTTTCATGATTTTCTAAATAAAGAAAACTAAATTTCAAAGTTTAACAAAATAAATTTTAAAGGCTTAAAATGAGTTTTCACTAAAATAATTCCAATAAATCAAATTAAATTCAGAAAAATATAAAATCTTCTTCTCTGAGTTCTCTGACCTCACGGAGACTTTTCAAAAATACAATACTTAATTTTCCCCATTTAAAATATTTTATATTTAATAAATACCCCAGAAATTAAAATTATTCTTAAAATTCAAATAAAATTTAAACAATCATGACATTTCGTTTAAAGGCTTCTCTCGTCTAAGCCTACCTCTAGTAAAAATTTCGAGGAATTAGGATTTACCTTGGTTAAGTTAGGAATTTTCTTTGAAAAATCCTATTTTTACATAAAAATAATTATATAAAATAAATTAAATTTTGAAAAATCACATTTTCTCCTCTAATGTCTTAATGGAAGTTTATTAAAATAAAATGAATCTAGGACTTAGGGGTATGACTTTTGAAGTCAATAATTAATCAATTTAATACCCCTATTTTGATGTTCAAAGAAAATTCAAATCAAGAATCATGACCACCTAAAGCCTAACCTTTTCAAAACTAATTAAGACACTCACCTAGGTCTTAAGGGCTTAGTAGTGGCTTAGGCTAAATCAAATTTCATTTAAATAAGGATTAGGAAAGTAAACATCATTGGAGATTAAAACATCTTTCAAACACTACAAGCCCAATTAGGGTCAAAATTTGGCTAAGTGTTCAAACAACACTAACTTGCCTCTTTAAGGGTCTCCACCCACATAATTCTTAAATTGAATCACAAGTGATAATTACCCCATCCTTAGGGATAATTCAGACACCAGTGTTCACTGAGCATTAAGGGTATTTACAGGATGAAATATTAAGCAACATACTAAGTTTAAAAGAACTCGGGATTTTCCAGGAGGCAGCGAGAAAGCAACACGAACCTGCTTCTTTCTCTAGATCTGTTGGATACCTCAGAGATCTACTAAACTTAATATATTTCGCTTAATATATTTCGCTTGATTATTTCGCTTGATAACATCATCCTTAATTAAAATCTTAAGGACCCACCAAGATATGAGCTAGGGTTAGATAGGTCGTCAAGATTTTACTTCACTGTCTCATATAAATTGCCTTAACATGCCTTTTGAGTTTCAGGTGCTGGAACTAGAAAACTCGCCAGGTATGCTTTTACTGTTTTTAGTATTGTCTTTATTGTATTTTCATACTATGCTTTTCTACCTGCAAACTTGCATGTCACCCTGCATGAAAATTAAAACTATCAGGATAGCCACAAAACCAAAAACAAAACCAAAACTAAAATTAAAATCAACCAAGATAAAATTTACCGCAACACCATTCAACATATAAAACAACTCAAAATTTAATCACAAACATCACA
>NW_018250354.1:65908-68532 GCF_001263595.1 Phalaenopsis equestris | reverse complement strand
TCATTTAAGATGTAATTAACTATAGAGGCTTGCCCTTATACGAAGCATGTTTGAACCCAGCTTAATATAAACCCTATTTAATTCCTTATATTAAATATGGGAACTTGACGGCAAATATGAAGGTTTCAAAGACCAAACGGACATTATATATTCCTTAGTTTATTTGATCGAGCCTCATCCTCAAGTCTTGTGTTTATCCTTCAGGATAAATACAGGATTTTAGGTACAGTGCTCTTTCATTTAAACTATGATAAATATAGGGTCAGTTTGATTTCATATTTTTCTAAAATTAAATATATTTTTAAATTAAAATGTCCTTCCGAAGCGGGCGACGAGATTTTGATTCTGGTGATCGACAGCTTCTTACGGGCAACTCCCCAACCAAAAATAGTGCCGACAGCTTCTGGCGACTCCGCTGGGGACAAGCTTTTCTCTCCTTACAATTCAAGAAATATTATTTTCACACGTCGGTAATGTGTCCATATCCCTCTTGGACCAAATTACCCTTCTTCTGTTGGCATACTTTACCCATTTCTATCTTAGGAAGGTACAACCAACTCCTTGGACTTCAGGACTAGCTGTTCAACCATCTTTGAATAGAGGGGTTGAGAAGACCATAAAGGACTCTTTAAATTTTCATGTGGGGTTGGACCCCCTAATAGGTGTGTCGGTGGACTAGTTCCAGCTAGGCATTTTCTGCCACTAAATAGGTCCCGCACTAGGTCCTAAAGTATATTACATTCTCCCTTCCAAATTGGATTTGCTATTCTGCAAATTAAACCAAATCGTGTTGTACTGCAGGTACAACCATCTCCTTGGACTTCAGGACTAGCTGTTCAACCATCTTTGAATAGAGGGGTTGAGAAGACCATAAAGGACTCTTTAAATTTTCATGTGGGGTTGGACCCCCTAATAGGTGTGTCGGTGGACTAGTTCCAGCTAGGCATTTTCTGCCACTAAATAGGTCCCGCACTAGGTCCTAAAGTATATTACATTCTCCCTTCCAAATTGGATTTGCTATTCTGCAAATTAAACCAAATCGTGTTGTACTGCACGCACTTTGAAATTTTATTATATTAATTAAATTTTACACTTTTTCTTAAACAAGATTTTAAAATACCCATAAATTAAGACCCACCCGGTCTACAGATCAACCTCTACTGTCAATGCTTGCAGTAAAAATTACGAGGATTTTAGCCATATAGCTAACCTTAAAACTTTCTGTTTTCAAGCATGCTGCCATGGCCTACCCAACACTCCTTTTCCCTGCACCCTCCAAAAAAGCCATGAAGCCTATAACCTCGCTCCTACCATCAAATTTGAAGCCAAATTTGAAGATCTTGAGGTCATCCTTGGGAAAGCCCCGTTCGTAGTAATGAAGATTGCCACTCCAGAAATACAGGAGCCGTCAGCAGAATTCAATCTGAACTGCTTTCAAGACTTCCCTAAAGACTTCCCTACCTATAAGAAGCCTATAAGAAGTCTAAAACTACTGTCGTCGCGACACCCGCCAAACCTGCTAGCCCCGTTGCTACGAAGGGGAAAGAAGTGATGATTATTGAGGATCCGACTGAGGGATTGACTGCCCCACCACCCGTATTTGAGATCAGATCAAGTTCAAGGATTGTACTGATGACCCAAACTCAAAAGAGGAATCACAATAGAAGAGTTTAGAGGGCCATTAAAGCCCAGAATTTCAAGGAGACACTAGGTACATGTTGTTGATGAAGTCCTCACTAGAATGAAGAAGTGTTACCGGAAATTTATCCACTTCTGCAAGGAAGTAGATTCCATCCTCTGACAGATATTAAGGGATATGAGAGTATCCGAAGGATGACTGCTACATTACCTCACTTCATGGACACGTTGAGGAGAGAAAGAAGTTCACTCCTATCACTCGAGTTAGTGCAGTTTTCAGAAGGCTTGCTACCAAAGAAGGATGTTTGATTAGTGAGTTACTTAAACGAGTGGGAGATGCAATTTCTCCTCGCATGAAGAAGGAAATTTTAATGGGTGTCAAGTCCGCCAGGCAATCTCATAAGGCAAATGGAGTGCCACCTACTCGCATCCCCGTTTGGTTTCGTTTTGGGGACAGAGTTGATACCGCAGTGATCACTACTACCCCTAAGACTGCGGGCCGTCAACCGGTTAAGTCAAGACATGGTCCAAAAATCTTACCCGTCGCCCATCATGGAGACATTCCTACAATCCTAAAGACAAAGACAAGACGATTACCTGGCACTGTAGTCAGTCTACACAACGGGGAGCATACTTTCCCTCGACATACCGATGTTTCTACTAAGACGCTCCATCCTAAGACATCATCGTCAAAAAAGGAAAAGGTATGGGTACTCAAAGTCACTGCACTGATACAGGCTAGTGAGCCTGTAGGACAGGAAGTAAAACTAGTGTCTGAAATATCTGACATTATCGCGACAATAGCCAGCGAGATGGAGGAACAAATAGAGGATGTCCATCAGGGTCCTCCAAATCTTAAAGCGATCAAGGAATCGATAATTGAGGAGAAAGTTAAGAAACTCAGGATCAAGATTTCCGAGTTAGCTCGAGAACACGGAGTTTCCGTTGATAGCGATAATGAAAATTTTGATTACAATGATTACTTG
>NW_018250354.1:55519-65814 GCF_001263595.1 Phalaenopsis equestris | reverse complement strand
TCCTCCTAAGGGATGAGCAAGTTAGTCTACTGGAGAAAAGAATAGAAGAGATGACCGCAGCCATGACTGCTATGGCCACCATTCAGGGGCAATCACAAGCACCACAATTGGCTTCTCTAGAGATTAATTAGCCATAAATCATACACATTATAGTTGAAAGAAGAGAGGATACTTCAACAGACAAAGATGAGCAACCGAAGAAAAATTCTCCATCAAGTGCAATGCCAGAAAAGGAGTTCAAGAAAATGGTTGAACAAGTGCGGGACGCCTTAACCCAATCCAAGGTCGGTGCATCAATTTTGAAGGGTAGACCTTACCCGGAGGAGTTTGATGCTATGCCTTTCCCCAAGGGTTTTGTGACCCCAAACTTTAGGATATTTGATGGGACTAGAAATCCCAGACAACATATAGCACATTTTCGAGCCAGCTGTGGCAACACGAGAAATAAAGAAGCTCTACTCTGCCAGCAATTAGTCAGTAGCTTGTCAAGAATTACTTTTGACTGGTATGCTGACTTGCCCAACTGGTTAATTAAAATATTTTCTAAATTAGAATAGTTATTTATGAAAAGATTTGTTGGTGCACAACACCATGTGTCTATTGGAGAGCTCATGATGGAAAAGCAAACTTTGGTAGACTATATTTTGAGGTGGAGAAACCTTAGCATGAAATGTGAACCTCAGTTACAGGAACATCATGTGATTGAAATTCTACTTAAGAGCATTCATGGGCCGTTGTTTTCTCTTGATCCTTAGGAGCAATATTTTAGGATGAAGCTACACCTAAGATATTCAGGAGTCTGAAGAAGAAGCCATAATTCAAACTACTAGATCCTAAGAAGCCCAAAGAGGTGGATAAGAAGAATGAACCAAATTATTGCCCATACCACCGGTTGCTTGAGCACACTATAGAAAATGTTTTGTCTTTAAAGACTGGCTCGAGAGAACCCTCAAGGAAGAGAACATAACAATCCTGAAAGAATATTTAAAAGAACCTTAAAAGGTTACATAAACATGATTTTGGCTGAGTCAGTCTCCCTAATTGATCCATATGTCAGAATAGATGAATGGAGCACAACTTGGGATGAACTCCAGAGGGACCTTAATCAAATTTAGGATTCATCTAAACAAACTTAAACGAATACCAAAGAAGGATGGAATCAGTTTTGGAGCAGATCATCCAAGAAAATACTGAACAAGATCCAGTCTGCATCAAAACAAGCCTCCATTCAGAGTCCGCAACATACCAAGCCCAAGATGAAGGTTTTGTCAGGAGATCCATCATCGTCAAGGAAAAAGAAGAAGAAGAAAAACATCACTACAAAGATTGATAGCACGGGGGGTAGGGGACTGCCTCTACGACTGCCTCTACTAGAGTGGTTGTCTCGAATTTGAGGAAGAAAATCCTCGAACCCTTGACTTTGTATGATTACCTTTTTGTCCCTCCAAGATGCCTTTTTGTCCCTCCATGATGTTATGAATATAATGATTGTGATTTTGGATACATTTTAACTGTTTTTGGTGATAACGTAACTGGTTATGACCGATCCAGCTGCAATCTTGATCCCCAAAATGATCCTCAAATCGTGTTCGAGTCCGATGAACTATTTGTTAAGTCCAAAGAAGACATCAATAATACCACTTATGATAGCACCGATAACGAGGAGCCAATTCTCGAGCATCATGGTACACCACTTGCCGTCAACTTAGATCTTTTCGACGAAGAGGAAAAGACACCAGAAGATTCAACAATGATATCTCAAGAAGAAGAAATCACTGAAGAAATCACTAAGAAGAAATCACTGAAGTTAACTTAAGGAGTGAAAAAGTGTTACCACCAAGAACAACTCCAATAGACAAAAGAAAATAGATAATGACTCGAGAAAAGATATCCCCACCTCCACCAGCGGAAGAACCACATGATCGAGATAAAATTGGAGGATCATACAAAGTACACTACAACGTGCTAGCTCATTGTAGGAAGTTGCCAGCCTGATTAAGCATCTACGACGCTCTAATCCTGTCAAAGTAGATGAGAGAGTCTAGGGTTACAACTTTGCTTAACCCAGAAATTTTCTTAGCTCAGTTGGCCAGCACATCCTCAAATGAAGTTTGCTCATTGAAAGAACAACCTGGGGTAACCTTCACAGATGAAAACTTGCTGCTCGATACCGCTGACCACAATCGTCCACTCTACATCGAAGAAGGAGACCTCAGATCAATTTCATTACTTATGAAGGTTGGAGAGCTCGTGACAACCACTAAAATTTCATATCATTGACGCTGATACCTCTTTTAACGATCTATTGGGTTGACTGTGGATTCATGAGCACAATATGGTTCCATCATCTCTACACTAGTGCATCAAATACCACAAAGATGGTCAAGAAAATTGCATCAAGGGAGACCTACAACCATTTTCAGTGCATGAAGTTGGTATCCATGAAGAAGCTGCCTACTACGCACCTCCAAAGAAGACTGTCTTCTCTCGTGAAGTTATCACAAACAAAGATGAAGATTTATAAGATTCACAAAGTGGAGGCCATTCAACTCCGCTTCAGCAATCTTCCACCACTCCCTTACAACGACATGGTGAAAGGTCTTTTAGTTCACGCACCCGAGGTCGAGGCCGGGGATGTGGACGAGGAAGGATCAATTTAATTGTTGAATGGACTAGGCCAACTATCAACATCGGTGATGAAGACAGTTTTGAATACAAAATAATGATGACAAGATGAAAGAGACCTCAGTACAAGATATCTCTGGAAGATATAGAAAAGAATGAATATCAAACAATGTATAATCAGATAAACCACTATGTGAATGCTATAACACTCACTCCAATCCTCCCTCAAAAGGTTGAGAGTTTAGAGGTCAAGGAAGTCCTTAGTGTTGGTTCAAAGTCGATCAAATTTTACCTTGCTTCTACCTCTACTGAGCTTGAAAAACATGTAAATTTGGATGATGATTCTAATGAATTAATGGAATTGCCTTTTGGTTACTTCTCACGTTGTGTTCAAAAGTTAATTCAACAGGGACACTTACCAAAACAAATGCCAAAAGATAAAATTTCAACTTTTTGAAGAACTATAGAATGCTTAAAGTAGAACTCCCAACTCAAAAGAGGGTCTCAGATTTGGTACAGTCGGACCAGTCGATGATTCTGAATTTTGCATGGTTGTTACTAGTGAGTCAGAAGAGGATTGCCTCGATGTAGAAGATGACTCTACCGATCAGTTAATGGAGGATGATTTGCTAGAATTGGAGGAGGAAATTAAATTTACTGTTGATGAATTGAAAGAGATTAACCTCGGGACTGAAGAACGACCCCGACCTACATTTATAAGTTCTCTACTTAATGATGAAGAATCTGCAAAATTGATCAAACTATTAACAAAATTCAAAGATTGCTTCACATGGAGCTACAATGAAATGTCAGGACTGTCCGTAGAAGTTGCAGTCCATAAAATTGGGGTGGACAAGAATATAACCCTAGTAAAATAAGCTCATAGGAGAATGCGCCTCGAAATAGAACAACAAGTCATCGTCGAGGTGAAGAAATTGATAGACGCCAACTTTGTTAAAGAGGAGCAGTACCTCATATGGTTGGCTAACATTGTACCTATTAAGAAGAAAAATGGACAAATCCGTGTTTATGTCGACTTCAGAGATTTGAACAAGGCATGTCCAAAAGACGAGTTTCCACTACCTATACCAGAGATGATGGTGGATATCGCTTCAACTCATGAAATTTTCTCCTTCATGGACGGATGATCGGGATACAACCGAATCAAGATGGCTCTCGAGGATGCAAGACTTACAGCCTTCAAAACACCGATTGGAATTTTTGCTACACAGTGATCTCATTCGTCCTAAAGAATGCCGGAGAAACATATCAGCATGCAATGATGAAAATTTTTGACAACCTCATTCACAACCAAGTAGAATGCTACGTGGATGATTTAGTCAGATGATTTAACGTGGATGATTTAGTCATCAAAAGTAAATAAAAAATAGACCATTTGTACGATTTGAGGATCGTGTTCGAATGGTTATGACGATATGACCTTAAAATGAATCCATTAAAGTGCGCCTTTGGCGTTACCTCTAGGAAATATCTGGGATTCATTGTCCATCATCGGGGTATCGAGATTGACCAGGATAAAATTAAAGCTATCTTGGAAATGCCCCCTCCTAAAACCTTAAAACAACTACGCTTCTTACAGGGGAAGTTAGCATATCTAAGACGCTTTATTTATAATCTCTCAGGTAGGTGTTAGCCTTTCTCTACATTAATTAAAAAGGACGACAAATTTATTTAGGAAGAGAAATGCCAGCGGGCCTTTGAGGATGTTAAACAATATTTAATGACACCTTCTGTCTTGGCAGCCCCTATCCCAAGAAAACCGTTGATACTTTATACCGCAACTTTAGATGACTCTCTCGGAGCCCTCTTAGCCCAAGTCAATGATGAGGGTAAGGAAAATGCGCTCTACTACTTGAGTCGTCGCCTAATATCGACGAAGATAAGGTATCCACCTATTGAGAAACATTGTCCGACGTTAATTTTCGCCGTCTAAAAGCTTAGACATTACATGCTTTCTCATAAGATTACCCTAACGTTGAAAGTTAATCCATTACAATATCTAATGACCCGACCAACACTCTCCGGACGTCTAGCAAGATGGTCAATGATCTTATTACAATTTGATATAACTTTTGTTCTCCTCCGTGCTATCAAGGGACAGATACTAGCAGACTTTCTCACTACACACTCACTGCCAGCTGAGTCATCTCTCAACGATGAGTTACTAAATGAGCAAATATTACAAATGGAATTATCCAGTGCACAATGCTGGGAGATGTACTTTGATGGAGCTTCGTCAGCCAGAAAAGATAAAGGATCAGACACAGTTATACCAGGCAAAGCAGAAATTGGTTTGATCTTTATCACACCAGATAAGGGTATGATGAGGTTCTCATACCACTTGACAGAGCCGTGCACCAACAATGAAGCAGAATATGAAGCTTTAATCACCGGGTTGGAAATGACAATCTCAATGGATATAACAAATATTGTCATTTATGACGACTCCCAACTCGTCATCCAGCAAGTCGCCGGACAATATAGAATTTTGAAACCAAGATTAGTAGAATACCATTAGTACACGATGAAGCTTCTAGAGCAGATTCCTGATGTAACTTTCTACTAGATTCCTAAGGGAGATAATGCCCATGCCAATGCTTTAGCAAAACTCGCTAAGGAAATGACGTGTCCTCCGAAGGATTCCATTGAAGTCACAGTGCAAGGAAGACGATTCTTGTCTTAGATCAATCTCGAAACTCTGCAAGAGCTTGGAAAAGAAGAAACAATAAATACAGCTGCAGACATCAACAAAGATTGACGCAAGCCATTAATAGAATATTTGCATACTGGAAAGCTGCCAGAAGACAAGTCTGAGGTGCACCACATCACAAGAAAGGCTATGTCTTACGCCCTGATGGGAAATGTTCTCTATAGAAGATCATTTGACCAGATGGTGTTTGAGCAGAGCCGAAGCACAGAATATTGTCAAAGAGGTACATGCCAGATTGTGTGGTGCTCACCAGTAAAGGCCAAAAATGAAGATGAAGATCAAAAGATTCGGGTATTATTGGCCAACAATGTTATTGGCCAAGCCAACAATGATGTCCGATTGCATGGATATAGCCAGAAGATGTCACCAATGCCAAGTGCATGGGGTGGTCTTACACCAGCCTCCGTATGTGCTACACTCAACTTTTGCCTTGTGGCCATTCGAGCATTGGGGCACGGACATAATAGGTCCGATAAACCCTCCATCTTCCAGAGGATACAAGTTTATACTTGCCTCTACAGATTACTTCTCCAATACTTCTCTACTTCTCCAAATGGGCAGAGGCAGTACTATTACGTGAGGTTACGACACAACACGTCCTTCAATTTTTCAAAAGTCAAATCGTCTACCATTTTGGAGTACCGCGAAGAATAATTTCTGATAATGGGATAAATTTCAGAAGTACAAAGATTAACAATTTTGTCAAAAGGCATGGAATAGATTTGAGATACTCTACGATTTACTATCCCAGAGCAAATGGTTTGGCTGAGGCTTTCAACAAAACACTGGTACAAATTTTGAAGAAAACACTGGATGAAAACAAAAGGGATTGACACAACAAACTATTAGAAGCCTTGTGGGTATACCGGATGACTTTCAGGACTCCCACTCAGTGTACACCTTATATGCTTGTGTATGGGTCCGAGGTCGTGCTACCGCTAGAAATCCAGAAACCATCTCTCAAAGTCGCCGTTGCCAACCAACTCACAACGAAAGAAAGCGCAAAACTCAGACTTGAAGAATTGGAGAGACTCGAGGGAAAATGACTAGAAGCACAAAAACATTTGGAGCTTTACCAGACAAAGATGGTACAAGCCCATGACAAATTGGTCCGCCCAAGGACATTCAAAGTTGGTGACCTCGTACTTGTGCTCAAAAGGTCTATTCTTGTATGCCGCAAAATAGGTGAAAAATTTGAGCCAACATGAGAGGGACCATTTGTCATTGAAAAGGTCTATATAGAAGGAGCCTACCAGTTAGTGGACTTCCAGGGCGAAAGACCCATATTACCAAAAAATGAACGATATCTAAAAACTTATTATGCAACCTGATGCCCCTTGCCTTCAATTAAGCTTGCTTTGAAATTTTGAAACTTTGATTGTTTTGGAGTATCTATGTGGACGAATTTCTATGACCGGGTCCAAATTTTGTCATTAACCTCAATATAATGAAAATTTTAAGAAAGAAATTTTAAACTTCAAATTTTCTTCTTTCCACTTTTGAGTATAATGTTCCACTAAATTAAACAAAACTCATACATAAAATAAAAAATTCATTTAACCAAAATAATCTAAATCTTACTTTAATAAATACTTTATTTTGTTCTTGTTCATGACAAGTTTCGGCCCACTGACATTTTTCCTATCGTCTGCAAAAAAATGTCAGGACAGAGGCTAGTCTTCGCTTTCTAGTATGGCTAGAGCCTTGCACTAAATGAGGAGATGGCACCGCAGAGCGGTGCCATTGACTTCAACATGGATTTTAATCAGGTTGACATGGAATACAAAGGTCATCTCATGGACGTAGTAAGCTGCAAAGAGAAAGAGGGATTACCTTCACTACTGAGAGTGACCGTTAAAGATAGTGTATCACACAAAGGCAAGAATGTGATAACAGAGCAAGATCCGATGGAAGGGCCCAACCGTCTGCCCTCCATGGTAGCTACACCAGTCAGGGGCCTAGTAGCCGTCAATAATGAACGACTGCCAAGTACTTCGTTTCACAGGATGCAACGTAGGAATGCCAACCTCAAGAAGCAGAGAGCTTTTCTACGACAAGAATGCAGATGTCAAAGAGAGACGAACCACTTGCTCACCCTTATTATTGAGGGGCATATTTATGATCTAGACCTGAAAGAAACTTCTGCTAGCTTACCCACCACAGATGAAGAACCAGGGTTTATGACAGAGTCAGATACACTTTTAGTTTCGGATGTCTTATGCAAGGGTTGCCCGACATGAAACGATGAAATACCAGTCGGAACATCAGCCACGGGCGCGTTCGTAGAATGCCCAGATTGCAATGTTCTACATTTACAACATTTCAGTACATTGGAAGAGTATACTTCAAGCACCAATGGGTCTCAGACTTCAGATTTTATGATGGATGTGCCATATGTCCCATTGGGGACAGATCAGTCTGTACCATGGAGCCCAGAGTCGTACATCCCGCTAGAGGCAGAGTCTCATGTTCCAGATCACTAGCACCAGTTTGGGTTCCTGCCAATGCTCGAAGGAAGGAACGCCCGCGACAGCTGCCAACCCCTGGTATGATAAAGTACTACAAGATAAGTAAAGTAAATAGAAGAGAATTCGAGTTTTATAAAGAAGTTCAGGGAAAGTTCATCAACATATTGGAAGGCCTGGAGCTGCATACCAGGGTTTTCTCCGAAAGTGATGAAAGAAGCATTCTGGACTGTATCTTTGATTTAAGAGATAGAGGCCAAGTGGTCCTTCTCATGGAAAGAACATATTCTGAGCCAAAGAAATGGATGAGAGGAAAAGGAAGAACCCCCATCCAGTGCAGCTGTTGTTACAACTTCACAAATGACAGACAGGGGAATCCGCCTGAGATCCTCAGACATGATCAAGTAGATCCGCTACCGCCAATGATAAAGTGGATGATCAAAAGAATGGTCAAATGGAAAATTCTACCTGCTACCTGCATTCCCAATAGTTGCATTATCAATATCTATGAAGAGGGTGATTGCATTCCTCCACACATTGATCATCATGATTTTGTGAGGCTCTTCTGCACGGTCTCATTTTTGAGCAAGAGCAATATTTTATTTAGGAAAGAAATTGATATCATTGGCCCTGGT
The DNA here is from genome assembly GCF_001263595.1 of Phalaenopsis equestris. Lineage (NCBI taxonomy): Eukaryota > Viridiplantae > Streptophyta > Magnoliopsida > Asparagales > Orchidaceae > Phalaenopsis > Phalaenopsis equestris. The sequence goes on along the minus strand of NW_018250354.1, from coordinate 57,358 downwards.
GAGTTCATAGGTTCTGTGGAGATTCCTCTACCAGTTGGTTCAGTGCTTGTTCTTAAAGGCAACGACGTAGATGTCGCCAAACATTGCATTCCAAGGGTACGACACCGCAGGGTGTCTATGACTTTCCGCAGGATGGATGACAGCAAAATACCATATGTATTGCAGCCGGACCCAAAACTGAAAGAGCTACTGCCATATGAGCTATGAGAGGGTTGTACCTCTAAGTACATGCAAAGGGAACTCTTATCCTAGAGCATGACTTGGAAGGTCTGCTTAGGAGCTCGTCATACCTAGTATAGACGGTTAGATGATTCATTTTTTTTAGCAACATGATATGTATATGATATATTCAACATACAATGTATTCATAGCATGAGATGTTCTGAATGTATTTTGACATGGACAATATATATTACCTTTTGAGGCATTAGCCTATGTTTGATCTGTGACATCTTTTTATTGAAGCAGATTAATGAAAATTTTTCTCAGGAGTGTGCCTTTTTGTCAGTTGTCTTTTTGTGAGATGGATGAAAGCCACGAACCACGCGTTGGTTCAGAATTTCAATGAACAAAGAATGAAACAATAAATCTTTAACAATAAATAAAATTTAAATAAAAATAATCACCAATGAATAAATAACAAAACAAATTTCTTTTATGAAAAAAAACCAACCAATTAAAATTAAAAATTTAAGGACATATTTTGAAAAATTAAATGTGATAAAAATCTGTTGAGTGGATTCTCTCATTTTCAGAGTTTCTTACTCTTTGTGCGTGCAACACAACCATATTTATCTGGATTAACTCTCTTCACATCCCCGCGGAATTTTGCATTCTACATAAAACCCTACAAAGCTTTACAAATCTTCTTCAACAAAATCAACATTTCTATTTTCGACTCTCTCTTTAAGAATGATACCTAGATTTCAATCCTCACATTTTTTAGTCAGTACCTAAATTTTGATTCTCATTTTCGAGATTGATACCTAAATTTTGACTCTCTCATTTGGATTGATACCTAAATTTCAATCCTCACATTTTCGAGTCAGTACCTAAATTCTGATTCTCATCTTTCGAGGTAGATACCTAAATTTCGACTCTCTCTTTAAGAATGATACCTAGATTTCAATCCTCACATTTTTTAGTCAGTACCTAAATTTTGATTCTCATTTTCGAGATTGATACCTAAATTTTGACTCTCTCATTTGGATTGATACCTAAATTTCAATCCTCACATTTTCGAATCAGTACCTAAATTCTGATTCTCATTTTTTGAGGTCGATGCCTAAATTTCGACTCTCTCCCTGAGATTGATACCTAAATTTCAAATCTCATTTTTAAATCAATACCTAAATTCAGATTCTCATCTTTCATGGTCGATACTTAAATTTTGACTCTCTCCCTGAGTTGATACCTAAATTTAAAATCTCATTTTTGGATCAACACCTAAATTTTGATTCTCATTTTTTGAGGTCTGTACCTAAATTCCAACTCTTACTTTCTTTTCAGAATTGATACTTAAATTTCAATTCCGACCTCGGGGTTAGCACTTACGTATTGATTCCCATCCTCTATAAATCTCTAAAATTTTATAACTCAAAATTTAGTCTCCAATCCCCAGCGAGAGTCCCTACTTCTTGACTTGATCAAATATGCACCTGCCAGTATCCCCGACGGAAAAAAAACACACACAACTCTACACATACTTCCGGGTCTTTTGACTTAGGAGTTTGTAACGGTTTTTTGTTGATCTCCTCGTCGGTCAACGCCAATATGCGCGGTGTGCTTGCCCAGCACACCACACTTATTGGGGGTCCATTTATTGACCTCACTTTTGGT
>NW_018250354.1:54492-55412 GCF_001263595.1 Phalaenopsis equestris | reverse complement strand
GAAATTTCAAACTCTTCTCTACTCAACTTGAAGTTTCACATATTGGTCCTAACCTCTAGCACTTAGTAGGTGGGGTCAGTATGGGGGAAACTCAAGATGAGTCACCCTTAAGACTGTTGGACCTTAGAGTTGACCCTAGGTGTTGGTCTAGGGCTAAGGCACTTTTTTGCACTCACAATCACTCATTACCCTAAACTCAGAACTTCTAGGCATTGATCCCTTGATACTTTTGGGAGACTCCTGTAGGTGGTTCCCTAAACCCATTAGCCCTAGGCTAGGGTTTAGCTAAGACCACTACATAGATGACCCAAAATGGTGTTTCCATTGATCCATGGCTTATTTATGGTGGGTTGCTATTCAACTCTATTAAGATACCCAACCTACCCTATTGCCCCTAAATTCCCCCAAATTAACAAAATACCCCTCTTTGGCCCAAAATTCCAAAAATTTCATAAAATCTCAAAAATTCCCAAAACCCCACAAATATTCCCAATTTCATTTTTCTCAACTATCACATGACCCAATTTGGCCAATTTGACCATCTTTGATCAAAACCCCCAATTTTTCCTTTAAAGGCCCATATTTTCCCCAAATTACCTCAAATGTCTAGCCAATTAGCCTCAATTTACCCCAATTTCAATTCTAAACTCAAATTCTCTCTTCATATGACCAATGAAGACTAAATCTAAGCCCAATTGATCCATGATTTGAACCCAATTTTGGTTTAGATCAAAAACCCAATTTTGGCCCCATGAATTGCTTCCACCAAATTAAATCCATAGCCCACTCAATTGGCCACAATTTGTGTTGAAAAATCTTCATAACATTCATACACATCAAATTTGACCTTCAATTGGCGTTGGTAGGAACTCAATTTCATTTTATTTCAACCTAAGTCCTTTTATTTCAACCTAAGTCCG
>NW_018250354.1:50380-54399 GCF_001263595.1 Phalaenopsis equestris | reverse complement strand
AAAAATCTTCACAACATCTCCCTTGATCATGTGGACCATTCAATTTGGACTTAGCCCAAGGCTAACCCAACCTAGACCCATGTCTAGCCCAACATGCCCAAATTGGCCAAATCTAAAAAATCCCTCAAATTGACCTACCAATTGAACTCAAAATCACTTCAACCCTTCACCAAAAACCTTCTTAAAAATCATCTACACAATGTTGATCAATTAAGTGAGTCATTTGACATGGCTAACCTAGCCCAAACCCAAACTTTGATCACTTGAACCCACATTGAACCTATGCATTAAAGATGGCCTAACTACCCCAAAGTCACCAAATTAACTCCACCTCAGCCATTGGTTAGACCCTATGACTGAGCCAAAAGCCATCTAACCACCTAACCAAAGGTCCCAACCAAAGGTCCCATAAATTAAGGGATTTCATTCCATTTTTGCTTAAGCTTAGGATATTTTTTCCAAAATTAAACCTCAATCCATTAAATTGCCTTGACATATTCCCCTGGGTTCCCCGAGCTCCTAGCTACCTACCCCTGGCCGGCTGGCGAGCCTAGTGGCCGAAAAATGGTCAAACCAAGAGCCACCTCCATGGAGCTTCACCCAAATCAAACCTAGAGGCCAACTCATCCAAATCAAACTATAGAGCTCCTCTGCCCTCCACCTAAGCACCACAATGCACCGAAACTTGTGCCCTGAGAGCCACCCCATGAACATTTTTATAAAAACTCACCTCCACGGCCATGGGAGGTGTGCTGAAAATTTCTTAGAGAGAGCCTCCCAAACTTCTCACAGAGCTTCTCTGAGATCCACTCACTGTAATCCAACCCTCCTCCCCCACTGAATTCCACTATGGAAGCTCAATTTTGAGCTCAATCCTCTGCCCAAAACCAGAGCAGAACTCATTACATTTCCACAGTCCACCAAACTTCAATTTCTTGTGCCCACATCTTCACAACCAAGAAAGAAGTCTGAAAGAAGCAAGAACCCCATCAAATCCCCCTTTCACAGAGCCTCTACCCTAGCTCTATACCAACACCCAAATCCGGCCGTGATTGAAATCATATCTAGGCCTCACACCAAGACCAAAGACTTAATCCCTAGCTTTCTTGGACCCCAACAAACGTGCCAAGACCCCCTGATTGAAGCTTCACTTCTCAGAGCAAAGGTATAAAACTTCTCCCCCTCCCGAGTCTATTTTGATTCTCCATTTGATTATGCTTAATTTAATTGCATGATTACCGTATGGATGTGTTCTTCTCACTTAGACGGGTCCATAGGATCAAACCCAAAGTGATTTGGTTGAGTCTAGGCTGAGATCTTAGGGTTTTAGTGTGGACGGTCACGAGATCACTCTATCGAGGATGATGAAGTGGAGCTGTTTGATCAAATGTGTATTAAATGGACGGAGGAGATCAAGTTGGACAACGCTTCGAAAAATAAACCAGGAGTCGAGTTAGCAGCTACGTGGATGGCAGCGTCCAACTAGGTGAGCCACACGTGCCTTCAGAGCTTCCTAGGATCTAGTCAGCACACGCTGTTTAAATAGATAAATAGGGATTTTTCCTATTTATTTAAATGCCCCTAACTTAAAAAAATATATCTTGGTGTAGAAAAATCACAAAAATAAAATAAAAATACCCTCTTGCTCAGTGAACAGAGGAGAATAATGTAAAAATAATTATAAGTCCATGTGATGTATATTTTATTTTTAATTAAATAAATACTAATTTGAATCTTTTGATTCTCCATACATGTACACTTATCACCATAGCTTGAATTTTTGGCATGTTGTAGCCTCTATCAAGGAGAACATTCTCTGATTTTTTTAAAGTCAAAGAAGGTTCTTAGACAAAGAATCACATTTTTCAAATTTACGTGCATTATTTGCTTAAAATAATCATGTAAATTAGCATGTTGCTTAGAAAAATCTAAGAAAATTTTGAAAGGTTTACTATGAATAGAGAACCCTTAGGAAAATTTCTCATGAGCCAAGTCATTTAAAATGCCCCTAATTTTCACAAACACTAAATCACTAAGATAATTAATTTTGGAAAATATAAACATAAAAATAACTTGATTTTTGATCTCCACTATTTTCTAAAATCTAGAGAACTCCCAAAAAAAATTTTAAATCATTTTGAGTCCATTTGATGGCCTAAATTGATTTTTCAAATTAAATATATTTTTTGGCACTTAAATGATTTTTTAAAAATCAAAATATAACTAAAAAATTTATAAAAACTTATTTTTTGAGTTCTCTGTGATCAGGTGTATTTTATAAAAAAAATGATTTTTAAAATAAAAACTTCATTTTTAGCCTACTTTTAAATATTTAAAATAATTAAAAAGTTGTAAAAATCACAAAAATAATGAGACTCATTGAAATGTTCTAAATTGCTTCTTAATCACTTACAAATAATTAGAATATTTTTCTTGATTTTCTAAATAAAGAAAACTGAATTTCAAAGTTTAAAAATAATTTTTAAAGGCTAAAAATGAGTTTTCACTAAAATAATTCCAATAAATTGAATAAAATTAAAAAAAATATCAAATCTTTTTCTCTAGGAGACTTTTAAAAAATACAAAACTTAATTTTCTCAATTTAAAATATTTTATATTTAATAAATGCCCCAAAACTTAAAATAATTCTTAAAATTTAACTAAAATTCAAAAAAATCATGATATTTGGTCCAAAGGCTTCTCTGGTCTAAGCCTACCTCCAGTAAGAATTTTAAAGAATTAGGATTTACCTTGGTCATATTAGGAATTTTCTTTGAAAAATCCTATTTTTGCATAAAAATAATTATATAAAATAAAATAAAATTTGAAAAATCACAATTTCTCCTCTGATGTCTTAATTGACCCATGAATGAGGTAGGATAAAAATATCAAAGTCATTTGAATTGAATTTGACAAATTATGAAGTGTTAGAGCCTTAGGGACGAATATGTAATTTTGGAAATTTAGCCTTAATTAACATTCAGGCTTAATTCAAGAAGGAAAATGGGTAACCACTGATCTTAATCAATTTATTTGATGTTTGAAACACAAGGGTTTAATTAGTAGAAACCAACCTCACTTTCTTAATTAAAAAGATAAGTTAATAGATTTCCAAATTAGTAAAATTTGGAAGTTTATTAAAATAAAATGAACCTAGGGCTTAGGGGTATGACTTTTGAAGTCAATAATTAATCAATTTAATACCCCTATCTGATTTTCAAATAAAATTTAAATCATGAATCATGAACACCTAAAGCCTAACCTTTTCAAAACAAATTAAGACACCCACCTAGGTCTTAAGGGCTTAGTAGTGACTTAGGCTAAATAAAGTTTCATTTAAATGAGGATTAGAAAAGTAAATATAATTGAAAATTAAAACATATTTCAAACACTACAAGCCCAATTATGGCTAAAATTTGGCTAAGTGTTCCAACAACACTAACTTGCCTCTTTAAGGGTCTTCACCCACATAATTCTTAAATTGAATCACAAGTGATAATTATCCTATTATTAGGGATAATTAAGACATCAATACTCACTGAGCACTAAGGGTATTTATAAGATGAATTATTAAGCAACATAATAAGTTCAGAAGAACTCGGGATTTTCCACCAGGCAGCGAGAGAGTAGCACGTACCTGCTTGTTTCTCTAGATTTGTTAGATACCTCAGAGATCTACTAAACTTAATATGTTTTGCTTGGCAACATCATACTTAATTAAAATCTTAAGGACCCACCAAGTTATGACCTAAGGTTAGATAGGTCGTCAAAATTTTACTTCACTGTCTCATACAAACTGCCTTAACATGCCTTTTGAGTTTCAGGTGGTGGAACGAGAAGACTCGCCAGGTACGCTTTTATAGTTTTTAGTATTGTCTTTCTTGTACTTTCATACTGTGCTTTTCTACCTACAAACTTGCATGTCACCTTGCATGAAATTAAAACTATCAAGATAGCCACAAAACCAAAACCAAAACCAAAATTAAAACTAAAATCAACCAAGATAAAATTCACCGCCA
>NW_018250354.1:3648-50299 GCF_001263595.1 Phalaenopsis equestris | reverse complement strand
TCAACTAAATTAAGACGTCTTTATCGGATGATCGGGAATTCCTAAGAGGAGGTAACCTAAGGTTGCTAACGAGGCTTCCCACAGTCTAAATGAAATTATGAAACTCATTAAGTTGAGTTTAGTAAGTTCATTTAGACTAAGAGAATCCAATAGAAAATAGTGGTGCCGGAACGAGGGAATCGTAGGATCCTAACCGGTGTCGCTCTAATCAAATTTAACATGCCCCCATAAAATTTAAGGAACTTCAACCATATGGCCACCAAATTTGACATCATAACTTGACACACTAGAAAACTCAAACTCGTCGCGGCAAGGGGCTCGGAGCTAACATGGTGGGCATCACAACCATCTTCAACAGCAAAACCTGTCTTCCCCAGCTAAACTAATCTTCCTTCCTTAGACTTAAACAACAAAGCCATAGGACTTAAGGTTGCTTGTTTATGCAACGTAAATCCTCATCTTATCTTTAGGCCTTTGTACGACCCTGTTATACAATATAAGCCCTAACTCATCTTAGGATTCCAAGGTTGTCGTCCGTCGCGACCTAAACCCTCACATCCTCCATGCTATTTGTGTGATCGTTTCACACGAATGTAAGCCCTAACTAATAAAATTGGCAGGATTAAACACCTAAATATTTCTCCTCAAAACTGAAGCCAAACATTAGGATAGCTTGGGAAGTCACCGAGGTTCTCCTCTGGATCCATGACATCCCATAGTTCTTCCTCCTTTGGACTCTACAACAAAATGTTCCAAATTTGAACCAATACCCTTTCACACCTCTACGTCCGATCTCATTAAAAAGTCCTATTCTTTGAAACTCCTTGAAGATAATATTTTTTGATATTTATCGAGAGTTTTCTTAGGTGACTTTGGTCATTTAAGATGTAATTAACTATAAGGGCTTGCCCTTATAGGAAGCATGTCCGAACCCAGCTTAATATAAAACCCTATTTAATTCCTTATATTAAATAGAGGAACTTGTTGGCAAATATAAATGTTTCACATACCAAATGGACGTCACATATTCCTTAGTTTATTTGATCGAGCCTCATCCTCAAGTCTTGTGTTTATCCTTCGGGATAGATACAAGATTTTGAGGTACAATGTTCTTTCATTTAAACTATGAAAAATATGGGGTAAATTTGATTTCATATTTTTCTAAAACTAAATATAGATGTAAATTAAAATGTCCTTCTGAATCGAGCGAAAGGATTTTGATTCTGGTGACCGACAGCTTCTTACGGGCAACTCTCCAACAAAAAATATCATCGACAGAAGGATTGTGAGAAAAGTTGTCTTTTATTTCTTTTGTTTTGTAAACTTATTTTTATATATGAAATCTATGTTTTGTCTTATCTTTCTCATGAATTCTCAGTAGTCTTCTTTATCCTTCTCCCTACTTTGAGATATGGTTTTGTGAATAATTGATTTTATTTTCTACAGTTTTAAATGTTAATAATTTATGATGATTTGAACTTCGATTTTCATTTACTTTTGGATCTGGCCAATTAAAATATTAAAACATGTTGAGAAACATATGTTCTGAAAAGGGCTATGATTTCTACAATAGGAGGAGAATCACATTTTATTTCATGGGAGAGTATGTCATCCATGGAATTGAGTGCAAATAAATAGGGAGATATACTTTGTTGGATCCAAAATTGGAGATATTAAGGTTTTAAATCTAAACCCCCAATTTGATTGAGTTGATTGAAAACTAATGAGTGATTGTTAGCCCTCAGGGGAGGGAGTAGTGAGAGCTCTAGAGTGGCAGTCAGTATCCTCCCAAGCTAACCAGAGAATTAGGGACCAAACTCTGGATTATTAAATGTTATTTATAGCACTCGGAAGAGGGTAAAGAATAGGATTACACCTCTTTAACACAAAATAGTGTTTATATATGTTTTCAAATGATTTTAATTTCTTCACAATTCATATACTCATTTCACAATTGATTTTAATTTCTTCACAATTCATATACTCATTGTAAAGGGAAAGGATGCTTTCTTAAATTTGAATCTTCCATCAATAAAAGCTTTGTTTAATTTTTATAATTTTACTTTCTAAAGTTAGTTCTTAGTTAGTTAACTTTATTTTTCAACTGCATTTTATATAGCATTCACCTTAGTAGTTAATATTCAAACTTTGCACTTTACTTTTATTTTTGAATTTTTTTTAATTATAAAATAATTTCAAAAACTTACTTAAAGGATTTTCCAACTTCCCTGTGGGATGGATATCTAGGACACCTTTAGAGCCCTTTATTACTTGAGCGATACAAATACTTGCGTTGATTTTAAAGGAGATTTTATAATTAAAAAGAGCTTTAAAGATAAATTATTTTCATAAAAGGTATTTTTTTAGGATTATATTTCATATTTATTATTATATCTACTATGTGTATTTTGTAATATTGAAAAATATTTGCAAAATTTACACACTAAATCTACATACATCAAGTTTTTGGCGCCGTTGCTGGGGAAGTATCGGAAAGTATAAGTCAGTATTTTATTTTATTTTAAAAATATAAATATTAAAAAAAAGAGTGTTTGAAGTTTGGTTTTGAACATTTTCTTATTTAAGTGTCTTTGCGTATTTTTAATTACTTTCTTTGTTTGTTTATGCGTAGTGTAAGATCTGAAATTTTAGTTCCTTACGATTCTGTGTTAGAAAGAACAATTTGAAAAATTTAAAAATAACAAAAAGAAATAGATCACTTTAGCAAAATGGCTTTTAACTTGACTAATGCTGGAAATGAAAATGAACATCATCAGAGACCTTTAATTAATTATGCTAATCCTACAGTAGATGAATTTCATTTGAGTATACAGACCCTTGCTGTAGCTGCCAATTCATTCGAGCTTAAACCTGCTATTATCTAAATGGTACAAAACAATCAGTTTGGAGGAACACCAACTGAAGATCCTAATTTACCCCTTGCTAGTTTTCTATAATTGTGTGCTACATTTAAATATGATGGAGTGCCGAATGATGCTTCAGGCTTATAATTTTTCCTTTTTTCACTAAGGGATAAAGCTAAGATGTGGTTAAACTCATTAGCACTTGGATCTATCAGAACTTGGGGAGATTTGTCGCAAAAATTTTTATCTAAATATTTCCCACCTTCAAAAACTGCTAAGCTTAAGAATGATATCACATCTTTTTGTCTGTTTGAAGGGGAATTAATTTATGAAGCATGAGAAAGATTTAAAAAAGTGTCCACACCATGCCCACACCATGCCTTGCCAGATTGGTTAATAATTCAAAATTTTTATAATGGGTTGGTTGGATCTCTTAGATTGATAATTGATGCTGCTACTGTTGGATCATTAATGTCAAAACCACTCAATGAAGCATATTCATTAATTGAAGAGATAGTTACTAATATTTTTCAATGGCCCTCTGAATGGGTAAATCCAAAAAGGGTAGCTATTATTCATGATTTTGATGCAATATCTATATTAGCTCCCAAAATAACTGTTATATCAAAGAAGATAGACCAATATATAATGAATTATTCTCAGACAACATCTGTGCTTAAGGAAAACTGATTGAGACAAATGATAAAATCTCAATCTTTACATGAAACTTTAAATGCAATAAAAAATCATTCTAATAATCCTTATTCCAATTATTATAATCCTGGTTGGAAGAATCATCCCAACTTTAGTTAGAGTAACAATAATTCTAATATTGTAAATCTACAATGGGTAAATAATACTGCGAACTCATTGGGAAACTCCAACAATCAAGGGAGTCAAGCTTTTAAACCTTATTACCCCTAGGTTTTAATAATTTGTAGAGTAAGGAGAAAACGTTATCAATGGAAGAATTGATATTACAAATGGGCAGTCAAATACAAAGTCAATGAGCTACAATTGGAAAAATGAAAAATCAATTGGAATGTATTGTTACCGCACTTAGCAATAGAACTTCAGGAACTTTTCTTAGTAATGTTGAAGTAAATCTTAAAGATCAGAACAAAGAGCAAATTAAAGCTATTCAACAAAGAAGTGAAAAAGAACTCGAAAACAGAGTTCAACAAGAGGTTGAAAAATAAAAAAGATGAGGTGAAAAATGAAAAATTGGGTGAAGATTTTCATTTTGAGTCAGAAAGTTCAATTAAACCAATGAAAATCACTGTAGAAAGACCACCACCTCCATTTCCTCAAAGATTGAATTAGAAAAATATAGCTAACCAATTTCTAAATTTTTGGATGTTTTGAAGAAATTAACGATAAACATTCCATTGTTGAAGATTTACAATAAATACCAAGCTATGTGAAGTTCATGAAGGTTATACATAATAAGAAAATAAAGTTTTTAGATAATGTGACTGTTGCACTCAGTAAAAAGAGTAGCATTATAATTTAGAAAAAACTTCTTGAAAAACTTAAAGATCTTAGAAGTTTTATAATTCCTTGTGCTATTGGCGAATGATTTTATGGAAAAGCTTTATGTGATTTAGGAGTCAGTATTAATCTTTTGCCATTGTCAATTTTTAGAAGGTTGGGCTTAGAAGATATTTCACCTACAACTGCAACTCTTCAACTAGTTGATTGTTTGATTACCTATTCTAAAGGAGTTATAGAAGATGTTTTAGTAAAGGCTGATAAATTTATCTTTCTTGTGGACTTTATTGTACTAGATATGGAGGAAGATAATGAAATTCCTATCATTTTAAGAAAATCATTCCTAGCCACTATAAGAGCTTTGATAGATGTGCAGAAAGGAGAACTAATCTTGAGAGTTAGTGATCAATAGTTTACATTTAATATTGTAAAATCATTAATATTGCAAAATCAATGAGATAACCTACAAAAGAACAAGAGATTGAATGCTTTAGAATGGATATTAACAAATATTTAAGCCATGACTATTTTAAAAAGACTTTTGAAAGAGAATTTGAAAAGGAAAAAATGGAATATCAAGATGAGAATATAAGGAATATCGAGATGAGGATAAAACTCAAGCTGAATATATGGAATTGAGTAAAGTGGATTTGGATAATGTTCAGGAAAAATTTGAAATGTTAGATCTTATTGAAAGTAATAAGAATTTGATTTCATCTATTGAGAAACGTTCTGAACTAGAACTAAAAACACTGCCTACACATTTGAAGTATGCATTCTTAGGAGATTTATCTACATTACCTACTAAAGTATCCTCAGAATTAACATATATGCAAGAACAACAGTTGTTGGAAACTTTGAAAAGATATAAAAAAGAATTTGGATGGACATTAGCTGATATTAACGAAATCAGTCCTTCAATTTTTATGCATTGAATTTTATTAGAAAATTAACATAAACCAAGACCTGATCTTCAAAGGAGACTAAATCCTATGATGAAAGAAGCTATGAAGAAAGAAATTTTAAAATGGTTAGATGAATGGTTAGATGCTGTAATAATGCTGTAATAATATATCCTATTTCAAAAAGTGCTTGGGTAAGTCCAATTCACTGTGTTCTAAAGAAAGGAGGTGTGACTGTAGTGCGAAATGAGCACAATAAATTAATATCAACAAGACAAGTCACTAGTTGGAGAATCTGCATAGATTATAGAAAATTAAATTCTGCCACCAGGAATGATAATTTTTCTTTACCTTTTTTGGACCAGATGTTGGCTAGGCTTGCTGGGCACAAATTTTTTTGTTTTCTAGATGAATATACCGGTTATCACTAAATACCTATTGCACTAGAGGATCAAGAGAAAATAATATTTACTATTTCTTAGGGAACATTTGCTTTTCGGTGAATGCCCTTTGGATTATGTATGCATATGCAACATTTTGAAGATGTATGTTGGCAATTTTCAGTGATTTGATTGAGAAAGGGATTGAAGTTTTTATGGACAATTTTTCTGTGTTTGGAACTTCATTTGAAATATGTCTAAATCATTTAGAGAAAGTTCTGGAATGATGTGAAAAGATTAATCTCGTATTGAACTGGGAAAAATGACAATTTATGGTTATAGGAGGAATTGTGCTTGGACATAAAATTTCAGAATTTACATGGAAGTGATGATGCAAAAATAAAGGTTATATCAAACTTATCTCTACCTACTATAGTAAGAGGAGTTAGGAGATTTCTAGAACATGTTGGATTTTACAGGAGATATATTAAAGACTTTTCAAAAATTACTAAACCTTTATGTCAAATTCTGGAAAAATATACAAAATTTGACTTTAATCAAGATTTCCTTAAAGCCTTTGAATCTTTAAAGGAAAAACTGGTCACTGCTCCTATAACTATTTCACTTGATTGGGAGAAACCTTTTGAATTAATGTGTGACGCTACTGATTATGCTATTGGAGCTGTTTTAGGGCAGAGATATGATAAGATTTTTAAAGTCATATACTATGCTAGTAAGACTCTTAATGATGCTCAAATTAATTACACCACTACTGAAAGAGAGTTATTAACCATTATATATGCTTTTGATAAGTTTAGATCATATCTGATTGGAGCTAAATTTGTTGTGCATACTGACCATTAGACTATTAAATATTTCATGCAAAAGAAGGATGCTAAACCAAGATAAATTAGATGGGTACTTCTGACGTAAGAGTTTGATTTTGTAATTATTGATAGAAAGGTGACTTATAATCAAATTGTTGATCATCTATCTAGGCTACAACAGGAAGAAATACATGATTTGGAAAAAGAAATTAATGAAACTTTTCCTGATGAACAACTTTGTGCTGTAAAAGGATGAGAAATACTTTGATATGCTAATATTATAAATTATATTGTAACCATATGGGCTGACAAAACAACAGGAAAATAAATTTATTCATAATGAAAAATATTATTTTAAGGATGATCCTTATTTGTATAAATAATGTAAAGATTTAGTAATGATACGATGTGTGCCTTATAAAAAAATTCAGGAAATTATTCAAAAATGTCTTGATTCTAAATTTGGAGGTCATTTTGGGAATAATAGAACTGTTCATAAAATTTTGTAATCTGAATTTGATTGGCCTACTCTACTTAGATATATATATATATATATATATATCATGTGATCTGTACCATAGAGTAGGTAATATTTCAAAAAAAAATATTTCAAAAAGAATTGAAATGCCTCTAAATTTTAATTTAGAAATTGAAAATTTTGATGCATGGGGATTAGATTTTATGAGACCATTTATACCTTCATTTTAAAAAAATTATATAATGATTGCAATGGATTATGTTTCAAAATTGATTGAAGCAATCACTTTACCTCGATGTGATGCTCCGAGTGTTTCAAAATTTTTAAATAAAAATGTTTTTACAGGATATGGAATGCGCCGAGAGTAATCATTATTAATGGAGGGTCTCATTTTAGGAATGAAACAGTTGCAAAATTGGTGGAAAAAAATAATATAATGCATAAAATTGTAACTGCTTATCTTCCCCAGACTAGTGGTTTAACAGAAGTAACTAACGTGAAATTAAAAAAAAAATTTGGAAAAAAAGTGTTAATCCTAATAAAATGGATTGGTCTACTAGATTAGATATTGCATTATAGGCATACAGGACAATATATAAGACACCTATAATAATGTCCCCATATAGATTATTTTTTTGGAAGACTTGTCACTTGCCAGTTAAATTGGAGCATAAAGCTTATTGGGCTATCAAATAATTAAATTTTAATTTGAAAGAAGTCGATCAGAAAAGATTATTGCAAATGAATGAGCTTGAGTAAATTAGGAATGAATCTTAAGATAATGATAGAATTTATAAGGTAAAGATGAAAGAATGGCATGATCAAAGATAATAAAAAGTGAATTTGAACATGGACAAGAAGATTTATTATACAATACAAGATTGAAATTGTATCCTGAAAAATTGAAGTCTAGGTGGAAAGGGTCATTCAGAGTTATAAATTATAAAAGTCTATCCATACGAAAGTCTATCCATACGAAGCAGTTAATATTGAAGACCCCAAGGCTGGAAGAATATTTAAAGTGAATGGGCACAGATTGAAATCATATTTTGATGGTCGAAGACCAGCTTATAAAGAGACTGTAATATTGGGTCACCCAGAATAAGATTGGGAATTTCAGGCTGTCTGTCGGGTTGACGTCATTACCCCAAGCGCTTTGTGGGAGGCAACCCATATTTATCGTTGTTTAGTTTGCTTTTGAGTTTGTTGTATTTGAAACAATTTACGTATATTTATGTTTAAGTCTTTATGAAGTCCGTGTATTTGCAAAAACATTTAGAAACATCTTAATTTTCTTGATTTTATAAAAAAATTGATAAATTATTGGATCAAAATTGAAATGGCAAAGATTTTGGAACTTGCGCATGATGCACCAGATTGGCACATGATGTGTTGAATTCCATAAAGCTGGCACATGATGCACCAGATTGGCGCATGAGGCACCGCGGTACCGAAAATGACTAAAACGTGTAAAAATGTGGTTTTTAGTGATTTTTGGCGGTTTCTTCTCCATATAACTCCTAAAAATTGACTCCAACACCTATTTTAGGGGGGGAAATGAAGGAAGAGTCACCACTTCTCAAATCTTATGGCTTCCCACTCTAAAAACTCTACTAGATTTTGAATTTTCAACCAGAGAAAGCTCATCAATTTTGATGCGCAGAAGTTACAGATGCGCAGAAGTTACATGACCGAGTTCTAGTGAATAAGAGGCTTATCAAAGAAAGGGGATTTGTGAATCGAGGATTCAACACACCGAATACTCGAGTGAAAGAAACTATTGTACAGAGGTGTTAAGAATTGCTTTGCTACACTACTGTCGTTGTTCCTGTAGTAAAAGAAGTTTATGCAAATCTTCATGGGATCAACCAAGAAATGATCTACATGTGAGGTAGATTTGTGCATTTCACTCCTTCAAGAATAAGCAACATATTTATGATTGAGAATGTGCTTATCTTCCATTATGCAAATTTTACCCCTATGATAGATAATATGAATGAACTCTTCAACTACCTTACGGGTGAAGATGCAAATTGGGAGACCATAGATGATGGAAATTTTAGTTTCCCTCATCATTTTAAATCTAGTTTCAAAAGCATGGGAGAGCAATCATTATTGATAGAGGATGTCATTTTACAAATGCAACAGTTGCACGATTGGTGGAAAAAATATAATATAATATCATCCCTAGACTAGTGGTTTAACAGAAGCATCCAACAAAGAAATTAAGAGAATTTTGGAAAAAAGTGTTAATCCTAATAAAATGGATTGGTCTGTTAAATTAGATATGATATTATGGGCATACATGACAGCTTATAAGACACCTATAGGAATGTCCCCATATAGATTAATTTTTGGGAAGACTTGTCACTTGCGAGTTGATTGAAACATAAAGCTTATTGGGCTATAAAAGAATTCAATTTTAATTTGAAAGTAGCTAGTGAGAAAACAATGAGTTTGAGGAAATTAGGAATGAATCTTACAATAATGCGAGGATTTATAAGGAAAAGATGAAAGAATGACATGACCAGAAGATAATAAAAAGAGAATTTTAACCTAGACATGAAGTTTTATTATACAATACAAGATTGAAATTATTTTCTGAAAAATTGAAGTCAAGGTAGAAAGGGCCATTCAGAGTTATAAAAGTTTATCACTATGGAGTAGTTAATATTGAAGACCCTAAGAATATAAGAATATTTAAAGTGAATGGGCACAGATTGAAATCATATTTTGATGGTTAAAGATCAACTTTTAAGGAGACTGTAATATTGGGTCACTTAGAATTAGATTGGGAATGTCGGGCTGATGACATTAGACCAAGCGCTTTGTGGAAGGCAACCCATATTTAACGTTGTTAAGTTTGCTTTTGATTTTGTTTTGTTTGAAATATTTTATGTATATTTACGTTTAGGCCTTTATGAAGTCCGTGTATTTGAGAAAAATATTTAGAAACAATTTTATTTGCCTAACTTTATAGAAAAAAGAGAATTTATTGGATCGAAAAAAAAATTATAGTTTTTGGAACTGGCGCATGATGCACCAAATTTCAAAGTGCATGATGCGTCACAACAACGAAAATGACTAAAATGTGTCAAAAGGCAATTTCTGGCAGTTTCTTCTCTTTAAATCTCCTAAAAACTTAAATCCTAAGTCTATTTTAAGGGGGAAAACGAGGGAAAAACTACTAGATTTCAAATCAAATGGCTCCCCACTCCAAAAAATGTACAAGATTTAGAATTTTCAACCGGTGAAAGTTTGTTAGTTTCGATGTCTAGAAATTGCAAGATTGAGTTCTATTGAATAAGAGACTAATAAAACAAGGGGATTTGTGAATCGAGGATTCAACACACCGAATACTTGAGTGGAAGAGATTATTGCGCAGAGGCATTGGGAAGTGCTTTACTACATTACTGCCGTTGTAGTCATCCCTGTGGTAAAAGAGTTTTATGCAAATCTTCATGGGATCACCAAGAAATAGTCTATGTGCGAGGTAGGTTTGTACAGTTCACTCCTTCAAGAATAAACGAGATGTTTATGATTGAGAATGTGCCTATCTGCCACGATGCTCATTTTACTCCTACAAGAGACAATATGAATGAACACTACCAATTCCTTATGGATGATGATGCAAATTGGGAGACCAGAGAAGATGGGAATGAAAGTATTTCCTCATCATTTTTAAATCTTGTTTCTAAAGTCTGACATTTCTTCATTCCATCAAAATTACTGCCCACCATGAAAATCAGTAAGGTAACATAAGAGAGTGCCATTTTGAATTATTGCATTTAAACTAGAAAGCATGTTGATATTAGAGCCATAATTGTAAAATCAGTTTTGGGTTTGATTGTAAATGGATCTGCAACTGGACTTGGACATCCATCTACTATTTTTCTACTGTGCAGTCAATCGAAAGTACCTTATGAAAGTTGGGAAAATTGCTTCTTTCTTGGAAGCCGATGGATCCAGAAGTCTATTACAACTATATTGGAATGGGAGAGGAAAATGATATAAATGTGCTAATGGATCAAGGATCTCAGAATTCATCACATATTTAGCCCTATTATAATTCTGGTGCACTTTTGAAGAGAATCAAGAATATAGAGTAATAGGTGCATAATTTTATGCATGTGATTGAAAATATTTCTAAATGCTGGATCATGTGGATTAGAGACTGAAAGAACATTTTGAACATATTGGGCGTATTGAAGATGATTTGGTACGTATGTTTAAGAAACATTCTTAGATTGGAGAGGATTCAACTGATGAGTTTCCACATTGATCCAATACAACCTGTATGTGCACTACCAATCAATGGGAGATATCCAAGAGGACGAGAGTGAAGAAGATGTTAGAACTTAATTTATGTACGAAACATTTTGTTTAGTACTACTTGTTTTAATTTGTTGATTTGGATTAAATTTGCTTTCTATTGTCGCACTATCTATGTTTATGCTTTGTATTTTGATGTTTAGATTTCAGTGTTAGGATGTTGGTTTGCTTTAGAACATTAAATTTGAAATTGGCTTGAAAACTGTTAGTTTGTAATAACACTGATTTTATATATAAATATGAGTTTTGTATTGTATGTGAAAGTTTGGTGTTAGAGTTATGTTTATATATGCTTAGAAATGTTCATTTGAGTTAATTAGATGTTGACGTAAAAAGGTGCGACATATATTTCCATTAAAACTGAAATCTAGTGAATTTAAGCTTTGGTGCATGATGCACCAATTTTCAGAGTGCTGGCACATGATATGCCAAAGACCCGAACATGCCATATCGCCTAAAAAACTGAGAAATCGCACGGACAAGCTCCATTTTTGGCTTGGGTCATCTCCTACCTCTAAACCTTGACCTAGGGCTTCTTATTGAGGATGATAGAGAAGATTTGGAAGGCCAAAAATCATAGATTTCATCATCTCTTGGTAAGAGCTTCACATTAACTTAAAAATTTTTTATTTTCACCATGGATTTTTCCTACATAATGGAATGTCCAAAATTTGGGATTTTTGATGAAAAATCTTGAAGAAAACTCATGGTGAAAAGTTTTTTAACAAATAATTTTAGTTGAGGAGTTAGATTTTTGATTTAGAAATTTGTTTCAAATTTATTTGGATTTTTGTAGAATTTCCAATGGCTCCCTGAGTTAAGAGAGGAAGGTAGTCCAAAGATTTTGATTCACGAAGGTTTATCAACTTCAAGGCCCAACACAGTTACAATACTCAAATGGAGACCAAATAATTGATCCAAGAATGAGTGTTTGCAAACCCAGGTGGCGAGATCGAAAAGTTAATCCTCGCCAAAAACTGGGAAAGATTCTGCTACTTCACTTCAGTAACGATTGTCCCCATGATTCTGGAGTTCTATGCTCATATGAGATTCACTGCTGGTGACCACATACTGGTTAGAGGTAAACAAGTTGAAGTTACTGTTGAAAGGATCAATGCCTTTTATGGGCTGAGGAATGTATTTTTCGATGAGTACGCTACATTCATGGTGACTGATTCACCACTAGATGAAGTGCTTGCCTTTTTGACTGATAGAAGAGAAGGGTGGAAGATTAAGAATAATAAGATAGTTAACTTGCCTGCTTCCATGTTGACTAGCCAGTCAAAGGTATGACATCAGTTTATTTCTGCTAGATTATTATCAACGAATCATCTTGCCAATGTTATGAAAGATAGAGCTGTCTTGAACTATTACATTCAAAACATGAAAGCAATAGAACTTGGTGCACTTATAGTTCATCATGCTCGAAGTATAGCTGGTAGCTCTACAACTAATGGTTTGGGATACCCTGCTCTAATTTTCACTTTATGTGAACAATCATGAGTAGAGTCCCCTAGAAATAAAGAAAGATTATAACCACGAAATCCTATTGGGAGGCATATGATTCAGAGAGTTGAATCATATGTTGAATCTAGAGGGGTAAAAAGGGATAGACCCTATACATCAGCCGCAGGGGCATCTACTTCTCTCCTGACATCATTAAAAAATATTATGGACTAAGTCATGATTAAACAAATGGACATAATTAATATTTAGGGTCAGTTGGGAGAGATTGGAGCAAGAAATTCTTATATTGATGAATATCAACATAGAAGAGTTCAACATGATATTGATTTTGAGAATGCCATGGTTAGACATTTTAGGGGAGAGCCTAAAGTGGAATTTCCTCCTTGCCTCAGTTTCATTCCCTATGCTCCTATTAGAGATGAAGATGAGGAAGAAGTAGAAGAAGATGATGATGATGATGAGGAAGGATATGAAGACTTATTTTTATGAGCTTAGTATTGTTTGTTTTTGTGTTTGATTGTTATTTGTGATTGTATTGTGCTGTACTTTTATTTGATAACTTTTGTGGTAAAAACTTTCATGTTGTGTTGTGGACTTAACTGTAATAGTAACGGTAGAATTTTACTTTTTTTTCATTTTTAGTATTTTCAGTTTTATTTTTCAGTTTTAGTGTTTCTATTCTCAACAAGTTCTTTAGAATATATTATGTTTCATTTAATGATTTAAAGCATGCTTGTTTTTAAAGTTAGTACCTGCAGTATACCAGAGCCCAGTTTCATAATAAGAAATCCTCTACTGGTTAGTTTTTATTTTTCGTGCATTTACTGTTTTCTTTCACCTACTAAATTTTGTACTAAAATGTTTTTAAAATTATTAAAACCTTAAGTTTGGAGGCGGAGAAAAACTTATTTTGAAAAGGAATAAACTAAAACTAAATTTTATTTGTCCTCAATTGACTATATTTTAAAAATTAATTTAACATGACCTGGGGATATTAAGATTTAACTTTAAATGACTATACTTATGTTTATAAATATTGTGGTAAATTTAGGTAAAAGTTTTTGATAATGAAGGTCAATTCTACAGTTAAAGATATTTGGTATGATAGGATAAGACTATGTTTTTTTATTTAAATTAAATAAAATTATGTTTTTGAATTATTAAGAATTTAAGAGTTTCATGTAAGAAGAAAGGAATGAGACTTTATGAAAAATCATAAAGTACTATGGATTTATAAAGTGAAGAAAAGTATAGAGTGTTAACTTTAAGAAGAGGAGAGTGATGCTCAAAATCACAAGGATAGTGAAGTCCAAAATTATTAAAGGCTATTAATCCTCACTTGAAAAAGAAAAAAAAAGAAAAAGTAAAGAAAGGATTGAAAGATCCTAAAAGAAAGAAAAAGAAGAAGAAAAATAATTGAGGAGAAGTTTGGGGAGATGCCTAATAAAAAAATGACTTCACTTGAATCAACTGAAGGAAGGAGTTTCATTACTTTTTCTAAACTTGTATTGGAGTATTAGTAACATTCCTAGTAAAATCTTCATGAAGTTCTTTTTCATATGAATGTTCTAAATATCCTTATAATGACAAATTGTAATTCTTCTAGAAATGATTATAGATTCAAAAATCTTAAATTTGATTACTAAGTATTCCTAGACTTAGAATTTGAATCTAAATTATGAATCTAAATTTGAATCTAAATTATTAAAGGTTTTTCTTAAATTTTGTTATTCTATTTATTAAACTAAAGTATAGAAGTTACAAGTAAATCTATGTCCTAAGTCATATGCTTTATGTAGTAAAAATGTCACTTGAGGACAAGTAACAACCTCTGATCACAGTGAACCTACTGATACACTGAAAATACACTAAAATAATATACTATTTTAAGTACATATTTTTGGTGATATTGCACTTTAAAGAAGGTTATTTTCATGTTTTTGTTGTAGGTATATCATTTTTATGCATGTGGAGCAAAAATGGCAAAAATAATGAAATTCAGAGCCAAAACAACCAATTTTGGTATTCTGACGCATGATGTGCCCAAATCCAGAGAGCTGGCGCATGATGCGTGATCTCGAGAATATAATTGTGTAAAAATTATATAGTTAACTCCACTATGCAATGGTGCCAAAAGCTTGATGCAATATTTTATGAATAAGAAATTTAAGCAATTAATGTCGGGATTCTGCACAAGTATACATATCGTTATCAATTAATAAAGGACTTTCAATTTAAGCCCCGAATATCGATCCCACAGGGAAAGTTTAAATTTGAAATGATAAAATACTAATAAATAATAAACACTTATCTGAAACTCTTTCTCAAATCAAATCCCTTGTAGCTTCTTATAGGAAATATAGGAAGAGGAAATCTCTCGCTTTTCTCCTTCTCCAACACTCAGAGAAGAATTCACACTTAATCTCACCACAAAAACTCTAAACTCTTAAAGAAAAATCACTAATAGACTTTTAAATGGTGGTGGAATGAAAATGAAAAAAAGTGTATGGAGGTGAGGTGTGGTAAAAATGAGCGAGGGACGAAGAGGAATGAAGAGGGGGCAAATAATGACCAAGAGAGAGAATTTTTCTGATAAATTTCAGCCCCAAATAGAGCCTAGATTCAGTTCTCTAATAGGTGCACCAAAAAACTCTTCAAAAAGCATCTAGATTCGTTGAATCTTCTAGAAACAGAGTCTGAGCCGCCATAAGCACCGTCGGCATCCATTCTGGCACCGTTGGTGCCAGTGTTTATTTAATTAATTGCCGCTCTCTGTCAAACGGTGCCGTCGACACCCAGTCTGGCGCTATCGATGCTGAACAAATTTTCAACTTCTTCATTTTTGCTCCAAATTTCATCCTCTTTGCTTCCTTTTGCTTCAAGTCCTAAAATTCAACCACCTGTAAGAAAACATAAAAATATCTTCCATTAAAGTTAAATATCACAAAAAATGAGTATAAAATATGGGTCTAAAAATGCATATATTTTTGGTGTATCAAAATCTCCCAAACTTACATATTACTTATTCTCAAGTAACTCCTCTACTATATAAAAATATGACTTATGACAAATAATTTAACTTCTAGATTTTCATATCTTAGTCCACTAAATAAAATAGCATAACTTAAGGAAAACTCGAAACAACTCCAGTTAATACTGAAGGTATAAGAATATTTAGCAATCAAGTTTAAGATTTCTGATTCTCTATTCTTTTTAAGAAAAATTACAAATTGTCATATTAAAGCCACTTAAAGTATTCATATAAAAAAGAATTTCATAATACTTTACCAATAAATAAACTAATACTCAAATTAAATTTTAGAAAATGTAGTAAAGCCTTCTTTTTTAAATTGATTCAAGTGAAGCCAATTTTTAATTAGGCATCTCCTCAAGCTTCTCCCCACATCTTTTCTTTTCTTTTTATCTTTCTTTTCTTTTTTTTCTTTTCTCTTTTTTTATGTGAGAGAATTACTATATCTAGATAGCCTTTAATGATTTTGAATTCACTAATGATTTTGAAAAGTCAAAAACTTTTCACATTTCTTCACTTAACAATTTTATATTAGCTTAAAGATTTCATAAAGTTTCAATTTTATATTAGCTTAAAGAGATTTCATAAAGTCTATTTCTTTTTTTCTTACATGAACCTTTAAGATTTTTAATTTTTCAAAAATACAATTTTCTTTACTTAAAATAGAAAAACATAGTCTTTTTCTTTTATACCAAATAACTTAATCTTTAAAATTAACCTTTATTATTAAAAATTTTTACTTAAGTTTACTATATATTTAGAAACATAAATATAGTTATTTAAAGTTAACCCCTAATACCAAAGGTAATGTTAAATTTAAAATTCTTTAAAATTATAGCTAAGTGCGGACAAATAAAATTAAGTTTCTTTCTTTTTTACAGAAAAAATTTTTCTTTCCCCCCCAAACTTAAATTTTTAAAAGATTTAGCATGAGGAACTGAAAAATAAAGGGTGAAAGAAAACATTAAATACATAAAGAAAAGACATACCTGTTGAAGGTTCTGATTTTAAAACTTAATTCTGAAATACTGCAAGTGCTAATATAAAAAGCTACAAGGCTTAAAACATAAAATTGCACATAATACATATAAAATCTGATGAGAAAGAGTTAATTACAATACATTTAACAAAAAACTAACAACATAATCAAACTGAATTCCAGAAATGAAAATAGCTTTACAAACTACAGTTTCACAACATAACATCAAAAATAAAACAGAGTCTCACAATCTAACATCACAGAGTCTCACAATCTAACAACAAACAGTCTCAACAATATAAAAAAAAAAAATAACAAAATAACAAAGTAAAATCAAACATAAAGTAAAAGAAAAATCACCAATCATCATCATCATCTTCTTCTTCTATCATCATCTTCTTCTTCTTCTTCTTTTACATCCAAATTCTGCCGTTGATATGGAGTAAAAATAGGATGAGTAGGAAACTGAACTGAATGATCATCCTTCATGTATCTCACTAGCGCATCATCATAAGCAGCATCATATCCAAACTTTTACTGTATCAAATCATCTGTGTGAGCATTTCTGGCATCCATATTTTGTAATCTATGATCCATTCTTAAGATATCTCCCTGCTGGATTATCATCTGGTCCAAAAGTTCTTGGTTAGTAGGGTCACTAGAGGTAGGGTCCTCGACGTAGAAGGAACATCTCTGGTCTTACTTCCAGACCTCCATCCAACTTGAGATTCATATGTTCTTATATTGCTAGGCCCAATAGGTTTTAGATGCTCAATCCTCTCTTCCACAGGTCTAAAATCAACTCTTTCTTGTTCGCATAGTGTAAACATAAGTGTAGGGTGTACAACCAGTGGTCTCTGATACACCTAAAGTATATAGTGTTTTAAACAAATTTTTATATCTATTTTTGAGATATTACACTTTAATTGAAGGAATTTTTGTGCTTTTCTTGCAGATAAAGGTAAAAATGGTGAAAAATGCTTATAGAAGTGAAAAAAGATCAAATTTAGAGATAAAAGGTGAAAAATGTTCAAAAGAGTTTTGGCGTCTAGGTGCCAGATCTGGCGCTTAAGCACTAATTAAATAGAGAAGGCCACGTCTAAGCACCAAAGGCCCCACACTTAAGTGCCAGTGGCAGTTATTGGACAAGTAAATTTGGGGGTGTTGGCGAATTTTGAAGATGTTTTTGAGGCACCCATTGGCTTAATAGTTAATTATAACCACCATGGAAAAAAATTATCACGCAAGGATGCATCTCTTAGGGAAATACATTGAATCTAGACATATTTTGAAGAGAAACCAAGGCACCTTTTCGAAAATTATAAAAGAAAGAAGAGAGGACTTAGAAAAGAGTCCTGAAAGGATTGGAAAGTTTTGAAAGTTCTCATTTGGGGAGTTAGTTCGGAGAGATTTTCAGGCACCACTTTTACTTTTATTTTATCCTTTTTGTTATTTTATTGAGTGATTGTAAAGACAAGAGAATCAAAAGAACTTCAAGAGTTTGGTGGAGGACTTGAGATTTTTGTTTTGCTTTTTGTTTTGAGACTACTTCTGGTTTTAATTGAGACTTGTTGTTGGTTTGACAATGATTTCTTCTTTTAAACTAAAGTGTGGTTTTGTTTTCTCTAAGTATTATGAGTAGATTTATTTATCTTTCTTCTTAAAATGATAAGTAATTAAGTTTTGGATGAATGTTGTGGAAAATATTGATCTTCAATGATGGAAGAAGTTGTGATGATTTAAATCATGCACTTCATTTACTTCTTGATTTGGCCAATCCAGATGTTAAAATTTTTTGGGAGAACATGTAAGAACTGGGCTGGTATTATCTCAGTCAACAATTGGAAATAATCACATGAGGTTGTATGAATGAGAATGTAGTTCATATGATTGAGTGCAAATAAGTAGGGAAATAGTCATTGAAGGGTGTAGAGTTAGAGGACTTTAAAGTGACAGGTTAAAGCCCCAACTTAGTTTATTATTTTAGGTTCTGATATGAGATGTTAGCCCCCAGGTGAAGGAAATTGAGGGAACTCTAGAGTGAGAGCTCTTCCCTGCCTAGCCGGTCTTCAGAATTATTCAAACTTTAAATTAGCCAATATTCTTTATAGCATCTCTAGTAAGGGTAAAGAATAATATTGCTCCTATTTGGCATAACACAATTTGCATAATTCCACAAAAAAATTTGTATACTTATTACTGATTCATAACATGAAGAAAGATATTTTCATATTTAGTGTTTTTCAAAAACTCTAGTTATTATTTTAAATTGTTATTGTTCTATCAAAATATTGAAAATATGAAAAATATTTAAATTTTTATTACTGGAATAAAAAATCATCTTTAATTTAGATAATTATTTTTTTATTAAAAATAGGTAGTTTGCTGTTCAATAGTGCATATTGCATATTCTCCCTGTGGGTTCGATATTCAGGTCTTAATAAAAAAGTCCTATATTACT
The DNA here is from genome assembly GCF_001263595.1 of Phalaenopsis equestris. NCBI lineage: Eukaryota > Viridiplantae > Streptophyta > Magnoliopsida > Asparagales > Orchidaceae > Phalaenopsis > Phalaenopsis equestris. The sequence continues at coordinate 31,087 of NW_018250354.1, read as the reverse complement.
TGATAACGATACGTATACTTGCATAGTATCCTAATATATATAAATTAAAAGTTAAATTCTAATTTTTCTTTAGGATCAAGTTTTTGGTTTCGTTGCAAAGTAAGGAATATAAAGTGAAAAATACCATCATAACTATTGTTATACTGTTCATAAGCATTAAGTAGAGAAATTGATTTTAAAAGCAAATTTCTATTTTTAGAAAGTATTATTTAAACTTTAAGTTATCTTATCTTATCCTTTTTTTGTTTATTTTATTTTATTTTATTTTATTATATGTTAGTGTATGCGTATTTCAGGTTTTGAAGAACTAGTGCCCTAGGATTCTGAATTAGAAAGAACTATTAGAAAAATTAGAAAAACCATAAAAATTATATATTTAAAAAAACTAAAAAAATACAGAAATGGCAGACCAAAATAATCAAAATGCTGAAATTCATCAAGAGTTTAGACCCTTAAGAGATTATGCCAACCCTACTGTAGATGAACTTCATTGTAGTATTCGAAAACCGACTGTAGTGGCTAATTAATTTTAGCTTAAACCATCTATTAACCAAATAATATCAAATAATGAGTTTGGGGGATCACCAACTAACGATCCAAATTTATATCTTGCCAATTTTCTAGAATTATGCGGTACATTTAAATACGATGGTGTAGCAGATGATGCAATAAAATTTAGGTTATTTTCTTTCTCACTGAGGGATAAAGCTAAGATGTGGTTGAATTCATTAGCACCTGGATCTATCAGAACTTGGGGTGATTTAGCATAAAAATTCCTTGCTAAATATTTTCCACCATCAAAAACTCTAAAGCTTAGAAATAATATTACATCTCTTAATCAGTTTGAAGGGGAATCTATTTATGAAGCATGAGAAAAATTTAAAGAACTCTTAAGAAAGTTTCCACACAATACTATACCAGATTGGTTAATAATTCAAACTTTTTATAATGGATTAGTTGGATCTCTTAGATTAATTATCGATGCCGCTGCTGGTGGTTCATTGATATCAAACCAATTTCAAGACGCTTTTGCTTTAATTGAAGAAATGACTACCAATAATTTTAAATGGCCTTTTAAGAGGGTATATCCTAAGAAAGTAGCCAATATTCATGAAACTGATGTATTTACCACGTTAGCAAATCAAGTTGCTGCAATTTCAAGGAAGTTAGACCAATTTGGAATGAATATTTCTCAACCAATTTCCATGATTCAAGAGAATTCATTAGGCTACATGGTAGATTCTCAAGCATCATTAGAAACTTTGAATACCATAAATAATAAGTAGAATAACCCATATTCAAATTATTATAACCCAGGTTGGAAGAACCATCCCAACTTTAACTGGAATAACAATTCAGGTGGTAATAATCAACAATGGGGAAACAACTAAGGAAACCCATTGGGAAATTGGAACAACCAAGGGAATAATAATTATAGATCTACTTATCCTTTAGGTTTCAACAGTCATACATAGTTTAAGGAGAATAAGTTGTCTATAGAAGAAGTGGTGTCACAAATGGGAAATCAATTACAAAGTCAAAGAGCTACAATTAGAAATATTGAGAATCAACTTGGGCAAATTGAAAATTCATTAAGTAATAGATCTCAAGGAACACTTCCTAGTAATATTGAATCAAATCCAAAAGACCAGAATAAAGAACATGTTAAAGCCATACAACTTAGAAACAGAAGAGAGTTGGAAGGTAGGGTTCAAAAAGAAATTGAGGTAGAGAGAGAAGAAATTGAAGAATCAAAATAAGACGCTCCAAAAGATTCTGAAAGACCTATTTCTCCACCGAAAATTGATTTAGAAAAACCACCACCTCCTTTTCCTCTGAGACTTCAACAATAGAAGTTGGCTAAGCAATTTTCAAAATTTCTGAAAATATTTAAGAAGTTTATAATCAATATTGCATTTGTTGAAGCTTTAAAACAAATGCCAAGCTATGTAAAGTTTATGAAGGATATTCTCAACAAAAAAAGTATGTTTAAAGATAATGAGACTGTTGCACTTAGTGAGGAGAGCAGTGCTATAATTCAGAAGAAACTTCTGGAAAAGCTTAAAGATTCTGGCAGCTTTACAATTCAATGTGCAATAGGAGATAGATTTTATGGGAAAGCTTTATGTGATTTAGGTGCAAGCATTAACCTTGCCATTATCAATATTTAAAAGATTGGGATTAGGAGAAATAACCCCTACTACTGTAACTCTGCAGTTAGCTGATCATTCAATAACCTATCATAAAGGAGTTATAGAAGATGTCCTAGTGAAAGTGGATATGGAGGAAGATAAAGAGATACTTATCATTTTGGGATGACCTTTCCTAGCCACAAGAAGAGCAATGATAGATGTGTAGAAAGGAGAATTAACAATGCACATCAATGATCAAAATGTTACTTTTAACATTTCAAAATCAATAAAATACCTTACAAAAGGTAAAAATAATTATTTATTCTTTTAAATTAAAGTGTGGTTTTGTTTTCTCTATGAATTCTGAGTAGTTTTCTTTATCTTTCTTCTTAAAATGATAAGTAATTAAGTTTTGGATGGAAGTTGTGGATATTATTGATCTTCAATGATGGAAGTGGTTGTGATGATTTAAATCCTTGCACTTCATTTACTTCTTGATTTGGCCAATCCAGATGTTATAATTTATTGTGAGAACATGTAAGAACCGGGCTGGTATTGTCTCAGTCAATAATTGGAAAGAATCACATGAGGTTGTCTGAATGTAGTTCATATGATTGAGTGCAAATAAATAGAGTTGTATGCATCAACATACATACTGTTTCTGAATCATATGAACTACATCCCTGGATATGAACTACATCCCTTCAATGAATCATATGAACTACATCCCTGGATACTACTATTGTCTCAGTCATTTATTTTTTGATTTGGCCTAACCTGATGTTAAAATTTATTGTGAGAACATGTAAGAACCGGGATGGTATTGTATGCATCAACAAACGGAAAGAATCACATGAGGTTGTATGAATGAGAATGTAATACATATTATTGAGTGTAAATAAATAGGGAAATAAACTTTGAAGGGTGCAGAGTTAGAGGACTTTAAAGTGACAGGTTAAAACCCCCAACTTGGTTTATTATTTTACGTTTTGATACGAGATGTTAGCCCCCAGGTGGAGAGAATCATGGGAACTTTAGAGTGAGAGCTACTATCTTCCCTTCCTAGCCAGTCTTCAGAACTATTCAAACTTTAAATTAGCCAATGTTATTTATAACATCTCTAGTAAGGGTAAAGAATATTATTGCTCCTATTTGGCATAACAAAATTTGCATTATTCCACAATAGAATTCCTATACTTATTACTGATTCATAACAAGAAGAAAGATGTTTTCATATTTAGTGCTTTTCTTCTACAAAAACTCTAGTTATCTTTTTAAATTGTTATTATTCTATCAAAATATTGAAAATACCAAAAATATTTAAATTTTCATTACGGCAAAAATCATCTTTAGTTTAGATAATTATTTTTTTATTAAAAATAGAAAGTTTGCTATTCAATAGTGCATATTGCGTATTCTCCATGTGGGTTCGATATTCAGGTCTTAATCAAAACTTGATAACGATACATATACTTGTGTAGTATTCCAATATATATAAATTAAAAATTAAATTCTTATTTTTATTCACGATCAAGTTATTGGTTTTGTTGCAAAGTAAAGAAATATAAGTGAAATATAATCTGAATTATTGTTGTATTGTGCATATTAGCAGTATCCAGGGATCAGTCTCTCCCAAAGTAATAGATCTAGTGTTCATATAAATAATAGAGCCTACATTTATTCTGATCACCTGTTGAATACAAAAGTTCAGGATGGCTCTATCCTTGGTCACCTCACTACGATGATTTGTTGGAATCATTCTTCCAGAAATAAAGTAGTGTCAAGCCTTTGATATTACATTAAGCATAGAAAGAGGAAAGTTTACCTTAACACCATTTTTCACTTTCCAGGTTCCTCTTACATCAGTTAGAAAAGAAATAACCTTATCCAAGGCCTCATTTGTAGTAGAAAATGATTTATTCTAGCAACTGTAAACATCTTCTAAACTGTAAACATCTTCTAACTGCATCTTCTAACTGATGAAACTCATTAATTTTTCTTGGAGAAAACTCCACTTTTTTTCTACGAACAAAATCAAAGTCATCAGAAGCCTCAGTAAAGTTGGCATAGAATTACATCACTACACCAATAATCACAACGGCAGTAAAATAACAAAAATGTTCTCACTGTTGAGCATTGATTAATCGCTCGACTTCTCCACCCGATTTTTTAAAACCACGACCAAGAATCAATTTTTTATGCTCAAGTAGACTATTAAATCAAACACTAGCTCTGAAGCTAACAAATTTTTGTTCATCATAATCTACTTTTCTTTTTTTTTGCTAATTCTTGGTGTCATAGGAAATCTAGAGAAACTTTGAAAAAATCTGAATAAATTCCAAAAATTCCAAAAATCATAAGGTAAAACGCTTTAAACTTAAATCTAGTAAGTAAGAGTTCTTCACCAAAGGATCTTCCAAAAAAACTCTTAAGAAATTCCAAAAATTTTGGATCTTGGCAATGTGAGATAAATCCTTGGTAAAAATAAAAAAAATTAATTCAAAGTGTTGCTCTTACCTAGATAAGATGAAATTCAAAGTTCCTTTGCCTTAAGATCGCCTCAAATCCAAGCAAATGCAAGCCCTAGGTGAAAAAATTGGAGGTTGAAGGTGACTTAAATGGTAAAAATGGCGGTTTACAGTGAACATCGCCAATTTTAAACGGTTAAAGGCTGTTCTCAGGTCGAGGGCGCCGTCGGAGCTGCAGGCCAAAAATTATATTGTCAATTTTTTCAATTTTCAATTTCCTTTCAATTTTCTCCAAAGTCTTTTTAGTATTTATTATTTATTATTATTATTTTTTTAAAAACAAATGTTTATCTAACAATAATTCACAAACAAATATTTTCACAAACAATCATTTTCACAAACAACAACAAACTAACTTTTATATATGAAAATATACTTTTACAAACACATTTTTCTAATCACACTTTCACACATATTAAGCAAACTAAGTTATAAATTAGTGTCAAAATCAAGCCACAACACTAAACACTGCCACAAAACTATACACACAATCAAAGTTCAGAATTTTAAAGCAAAGCAAACTAAATCAAATCCACACAATCACATTAAGTACATAAGTATTTTAAACTAGTAGAGAGTGAAAATTCTTCAATTATTCTGCCTCATATTCAGTGCTTTCTCCTCCTCTAATATCTCCCAAAGACTGGTAATGAACGTAAAAATTGTAGAAGGGTCGGTACGGGAATTGATCAGTCAAATTTTCTTCGATCCATCCTTTTTCTTTAAACATCTGCTCTAATCCTGCTTCAAATGTCCAGTATGATCAAAATTATCTTTCATCCTCTGATCTAAGTGATAAAAAAAGGTACTTAAGATCTCATATTACATTTGTAATACTCTGAAGTTCTCTTTCAATTTTCTTCAATTTCTTTTTCAAAGCAAGTGAACTTCAAACTGTTGGTGGTATCAATGGAGTTGAAGCTTATGATGAATGATCTAAGATAGTCTCTAATGTTTCATTCCCATTACCAACATAATTATCATTAACACGAATCATGGGCTCCCAAGGTAATAAAACTTTATCCCAACTTTCATATGAAACTTGATATTGACTGCAAAGTAGAAAAATTGTAGAAGGATGCCCAAGTCCATAAATTGGCCCATTCATAAGAATACCCATAACAGATTTAAAAATAATAGATCCTACATCAATAAGTTTTTCCATTTGAATGTAATAGTTCAAAATAGCACTGTCTTTGGTAACTTTACTAATTTTCAGGACAGGGAGTAATTTTGCAGAAATGAAGAAATGCCACTGCTTCAATATTGGATTAAGCAATGAAACAGAGAAACTAACATATCCTTCATCTTTCATTTCCCAAATAACACTTTCATCCGTCAGAAAATTATAGACATCTTGCATCAAATCTCTTATAGGGATAAATTTTGTATAATGACATATTTGAATACTTTCTATCATGTATAACTCATTGATTCACACTAGAGTAAATGGTACAGCCTTACCTCATACGAAGACAACTCCTTGGGTAATTCCATGTAAGTTGGCATAGAATTTTTTCTACTAGCACAACAACTATAGCGGTAGTGTAGCACAGAACTTCCCATCATCTTTGTACAATGATTTTATCAATCAGAGAACTTGGATTAATCAATCCGTGATTGATAAAGACTCTCTCCTTGATAAGCCTCTTCTTAGTAATAACTTTATTGTATAATCTTTGTGCGCCAAAACTGATAAACTTTCTTCTATTGAAAAATCTATACCTGGAAGTATTTCTAGAATTGAAGGCCATGAATTTCACAAATTGGGAGTTTCTAGTCGTCCAAAGCAGTTTTTAGGACTTTAAAAACACTTCTCGATGGTTATTACAGAGTGAAATTCTGCCAAAGTCTGCCAAAATTCATCCTAAACCATCAAACTGCTATCAGCGCTGTCGGCGCTCCTGATGATGGTGTAGGCGCTTTGGTCTGCAGAGGGTGCCATCAGCCTCATAGGACAAAATTGCGTCTTTTCATGTTTTTGTTCAATTCAATTCCAAAATTTCCTCTAATACCAATATTTTTCTTAATTTATAATATATAAAATTGTGCAGGATTATTATCTACTAATATATAATCACTTATATATAGATGGGTTGCCTCCCAGGCTTGGTTTAATGTCGTCAGCCCAACATACCGTTTGATTAGTTAGGTTGACTTAACATTAAAACTTCCTTAAATTGTGGTACATGCCCTTCATAATAATGTTTCAATCGATGACCATTAACTTTAAATATCTTTCTAGTGTTAGGATCTTTAACAACAATAGTTTCATAATGATAGACTTTAATCACTTTAAATGGTCCTAACCATTTGGTTTCAGTTTTCCTGGAAATAATCTCAATCTTATATTATATAGTAAAACTTCTTGTCTAGGTTCAAACTTCTTTTGAATAATCTTCCGTTCATGCCATATTTTCATTTTCTCTTTATAGATTTTTGCATTATCATATGTATCATTTCTAATTTTCTCAAATTCATTGAGTTGCAATAATCTTTTCTCACTAGCATCCCTTAAAGTAAAATTAAATTTCTTAATAGCCTAAAATGCTTTATGCTCCAATTCTACTGGTAAATGACATGTTTTTTAAAAAATAAGTCTATATGGGGACATTCCTATAGGAGTCTTATAAGCAGTTTCTTATGCTCATAATGCAGTATCTAATATAGCAGACCAATCCAATTTATAAGGATTTACAACTCTTTCTAAAATTTGTTTAATTTCACAATTTGATTTCTCTGCTAGACCGCTAGTTTGAGGACGATAAGCAGTAAAGAATCTATGCATAATATTATATTTCTTAATTAATTTTTTGATTCTCTTATTTTTAAAATGAGATCCTCCATCAGTAATAATTACTCTCGACATTCCATATCTTGTAAAAATATTTTTAATTAAAAATCTAGAAACACTCTAAGCATCACATCTTAGTACAACAATAGCTTTAATCCATTTTGACATATAATCAACAGTAAGTAATATATATAAGTTCATATATGAAGGCATAAATGGTCCCATAAATCCCCACACATAAAAAAATTCAACTTCTAATGTCTAATTTAGAGGCATTTCATTTCTTCTAGAAATATTTAGAAATATTTTTCTAGAAATATTTTCTACTCGTTAACATCGATCGCATGTTTTAATATATTCATTAACATCTCTAAAAAGTGTAGGCCAATAAAATCCAACTTGCAATCTTATATGCAGTTCTATTTGTTCTAAAATTTCCTCCAAATTCAGAATCACAAAATCTTTCAATTATCTGTTGAGTTTCCTCATAAGGAACACATCTTCTAATAATTAGATTTTTACATTGTTTATATAAATATGTGTCATCCCAAAAATAGAATTTTGAATCATATATAAATTTCTTTAATTGTGGATTTTTGATATCAGGTGGTAAAATATTATTTACAATATAATTTACTATATTGGCATACCATAGTACATTCATTTCATGAATACCATATAATTGTTCATCAGGGAAATTTTCTAATATTCATTTGCAAAATTAGTTAATATTTCTCAGTTAATATTTCTCTTTCTAACTTTCTAATCTAGACAAATGATTGGCTATTTGATTATCATTTCCCTTTCTATTAACTACAAAAAAATCAAACTCTTATAATAGAATTATCTATCTAATTTATCTTCATTTAACATCATTCTTTTACATCAAGTATTTAATAGCAGAATAATCTATATGCATTATACATTTAGTTCCAATTAAGTAAGGTTTAAATTTATCAAAGGCATAAACAATAGTGAGTAACTCTCTTTTAGTAGTAGTGTAGTTAATTTGAGCATCATTTAGAGTTTTACTAGCATAATATATTACTTTAAAAACCTTGTTGTGCCTTTGTCCTAACACAACCCTAATAGCATAATCACTAGCATCGCACATTATTTCAAATGGTTTTTCCCAATTAGGTGGAACTATTATAGGTGTAGTGATTAATTTTTCTTTCAATAATTCAAATGCTTTTATGCATTCCTTGTTAAAATCAAATTTTGCGTCTTTTTCTTAAAGTTGGCATAATGGCTTAGTTATTTTGGAAAAAAATTTTATGTAATGCCTTTAGAAACTGCATGTCCTAAAAAACTTCTTACCCCTCTAACTGTAGTACCCCTTTAACATTAGTCAACCCTTTAACATTAGTCAAAGGTGGTAATTTTTTAATAACTTAAATTTTTGTAGGATCTACTTCCATTCTATTTTCAGAAATTTTACGCCCAAGTACAATTCCTCATGCAACCATAATTGACTTTTTCCTAATTTAGTACTAGGTTGATTTTTTTCACATACTTCCAGAACTTTTTCTAAATTATTTAAACATAATTCAAATGAAGTTCCAAATACCAAAAAATCATCAATAAACACTTCCATTCCATGTTCAATAAAATTGCTAAAAATCGACATCATACATCTTTAAAATGTTGCAGGTGCATTGCATAGTCCAAAAACATTCTATGAAAAACAAATGTTCCATATGAGCTTGTAAATGTTGTCTTCTCTTAATCCTCTGGAGCAATTGGAATTTGATGATAACCAGTATATCCATCTAAAAAGCAATAATATTTGTTCCCAGCCAATCTATCTAACATTTGGTCTAGAAAAGGTATTGGAAAGTGATCTTTTCTGGTGGCCATGTTTAATTTTCTATAGTCAATACAAATTTGCCAATCAGTAACATGTCTTATTGGTATTAATTCATTTTTCTCATTTTCTTCAACGATCACTCCTCCTTTCTTTGGAACACAGTGAATTGGACTTACCCAAGCACTGTCTAAAATATGATATATAATTCCATCATCTAGCCATTTTTAAATTTCTTTTTTAACAACTTATTTCATTATTGGGTTTAATCTCCTCTAAGGATCAGCTTTAGGTTCATATTGTTCATCTAATAGAATTTTGTGCATACAAATAGAAGGACTAATTCCTCTAATATCTGCTAAAGTTCACCCAAAAGCCTTTTTATATCTTTTCAACATCTATACTATTTTTTGTTCTTGAATTTTAGTTAATTCTGAAGATACAATAATAGGCAATGTAGATGACTCTCCTAAAACACATATTTTAAATGGATAGGTAATATTTTCAGTTCAAGTTCAAGTGGTTTAATACTTGAAGGAATAAGATTTTTACTATCATTTTTGAACAAGTCTAAAGTTTCAAATTTTCCCTGAATATAATCCAAATCTTCTTATTTTATTTTGTCCTTATTTTCAAAAAATTCTTCTTGCCTTAATTTGTCTTCAAAGTCTTCCTTAAATTGCTCATTACTCAAATCATCAGTTACTTCCATCCTAAAACAATCATTATCTTCTTCTATTGCTGGATATTTCATAACTTTTGCAATATTAAATGTTACTTCTTGATCATTAAATCTCATTATTAATTCTCCTTTTTGCACATCTATCACAACTCTCAATGTTGCAAGAAATGGTCTCCCCAAAATAATAGGATTTTCTTTATCTTCCTCCAAATCCAATACTATAAAGTCTACAACGAAAATAAATTTATACACTTTTACTAATACATCGTTTAAAACTCCTTTTGGATAAATTATTGATCGATCAACTAAATGAAAGAAATCTCTACCAAATCTAAATGCTTAAAGTTTGATAAAGGCATAAGATTGATACTCTCTCCTAAATCACATAAAGCTTTTCCAAAAAACTTTTCACCGATAGCACAAGGTTTAGTAAAACTACCAATATTTTTTAATTTTTCAGGAAACTTTTTCTGAATAATAACACTACACTCTTCACTAAGTTCAACGATCTCATGATCTCTAAACTTCATTTTCTTATTTAGTATATCCTTCATAAACTTCACAAAGCTTGGCATTTGCTCCAAAGCTTTAATAAAAAGAAAATTTTTTGTTAACTTCTTAGGGATTTCCAAAAATTTTGTAAATTGTTTATATTTTTTCTTCTGCTTCAGTCTTTGAGGAAACGAAGGTAATGGGTTTTCTAAAGGACCTTGTGTTTGTTCATTTTCATTTTGGTCACTTTTTATTTCTTCATTCTCTTCATCAACTTCAGTTTCTCTTTGGATCCTTGCTTCAACTTCTTTTCCACTTCATAATTGAATAGCTTTAATTTGCTCCTTATTTTTTTTTCTTTTGGATTAACTTCCACCGTACTCGGAAGAATTCCAAAGGGTCTATTACTGAGTGCAGTAGCAATATGTCCTAATTGATTATCAATATTTCTAATAGCAGCCATTGATTCTGTATTTGATTTTCCTTGTTTAACATTACTTCTTCCATCGTCAACTACTTTTCCTTAACTTATGGGTTAGGATTGGAGTTAAATCCAAGAGGATAATAAAGCCAATAACTAGGATTTCCTTGGTTGTTCCAATTTCTGGAGGGATTCATCAAATTGTTATAAAATTAGGGTGATTTTTCCATCCAAGATTATAAAAGTTAGAATAGGCATTGTTATTTCAATTATTTATAGTATTTAAAGTTTCATAAGATGATTGAGTATCAATGATCTGTCCTAGTAAATTTTCCTCTAATATTGTGGGTATTTGAGAGTAGTTCACTCTTATTTGATCAATCTTTTTTGAAATAACAGAAATTTGAGATGCAAAACTAGACATTGCATCATAATCATGAATACTAGCTACTCACTTAGGATTTACCCTTTCAGAGGGCCATTGAAAATTGTTAGTAGCCATTTCTTCAATTAAGAAATATGCTTCATCAAAAGGTTTTGACATTAGTGATCCACCCGCAGCAGCATCTATAACAGATCTAAGTGATCCTACTAATCCATTATAAAATGTTTGAATTATTAACCAGTTTGGTAGAGCATGGTGTGGACATTTTCTAAAAAGATCTTTAAATATTTTTCAAGCTTCATATATCGATTCTCCTTCAAACTGACAAAAAGATGTAATATCATTTCTATGCTTAGCAGTTTTCGAGGGTAGAAAATATTTAACTAAGAAATTTTGTGATAGTTCTCCCCAAGTTCTGATAGATCACGGTGTGAATGAATTTAACCAAGCCTTGGCTTTATCCTTTAATGAAAAAGGAAAAATTCTAACCCTAACAACATCAATAGACACTCAGACACTCCGACATCATTAGACACTCCGTCATATTTAAAAGTAGCACATATCTCAAAAAAACTAGCAAGATGTAAGTTTGGATCTTAAGTAGGTGTTCCTCTAAAGTGATTATTTTGTACCATTTGGATAATAGGAGGTTTAAACTCAAATGATTTAGCAGCAACATCAGGTTTCAAATAGTCAAGTAAAGTTTATCTGCTGTTGGATTAACATAATCTTTTAAAGGTCTTTGTAGATTTTTGTTTATTTAATTTTTTAAGTTATTCGCCATTTCATTTAAATTTTTAATTTCTTTATATTGTTTTCAAAATTTTCTAATAGTACACTCGAATTCTTAATCGTAAGGTACTTAACCTTTAGATCCAAGATTTAGCATAAATAAATATAATAAGCAAAGAAAAATTTCTTAAAAAAAACTCCTAAATAAAAATATATTTCTTTTTTGATTTTTAATTTTTAATTTTTTTATAGTTATATTATCTCTAAATTTCCTAATTTACCAAATCTATTTAATTTACCATTACCTTCTCCGACAACGGCGCCAAAAACTTAATCCTGAGAATATAGTTGTGTAAATATTATATAGTTGACTTCGCTATGCAATGGTGCCAAAAGTTTGATGCAATATTTTAAGAATAAGAAATTTAAGCAATTAATATTGGGATTCTACGCAAGTATACGTATCATTATCAAGTAATAAAGGATTTTCTATTCAAGCCCAAAATATCGATCCCACGGGGAAGGTTTAAATTTGAAATAATAAATTTACTAGGAAATTCACAGAAAGCCAAAACAAAACTATTGTCGCAAATTTTGAATGTTGAGATATTATCAAAACTAAATTATTTAACTAATAACAAAACTAAAAAATAAAGTTTAAACACTAACTACTAAACTATTAAACTATGTTTATATGATGAAGATTTTTTATGTGAAAAAGCATCTTTCCCACTACAATGAGGTTTTGGTAAAATGAGATGAGAAAAATGGTTCTAATATGTATTGTGCCAAATAGGAGCAGTTTTAATTCTCTACCTTAATACAGTTTTATAGAAAATCAAATTCAGTGTTATAGAAAATCATTGGCTAATCTTAGGTTTAGTCCCTAAATCTGTGGCTAGGCTAGGAGGGTACTAGCTCCCCCTCCCGAGCTCCCACTTCCCTTCACTTGAAGGCTAACCCTTGCTTTAGTTTTTAAACAGTAAGACTGAATTGAGAATTTTAGTCTGTCACCCTAAAGATTCTCCAATTCTACACCCAACAAAATATATTTCCCTATTTATTTGAACTTAATTCCATGAACAAAGTTCTCCTTCATGGAATCAAATGTGATCTTCACTCTGTTGTAGAACTCATACTCCATTTCCCGGATTATATGTTTCACAGTATATTTTAACAATTCAATTGACCGGATCAAAAAGTAAATTAAGTTCGGAGTTGAAAAATCATCACAATTTATTTTATATTTAAATATTGGCACCTCCATATTATCTTTTCATTTAACCATATCTCAGAATAGGGAGAAAGATAAAGTAAACTACTCATACTTCATGAGAAAGATACAATAAAATAAAATTTTCATATATAAAAGAATGTTCATACAATACTGAAAAGCAAACAACACTTATCTGAAACTCTTTCTCAACGAAAATCCCTTTTAGCTTCTTCTAGGAAATGTAGGAAGAGGAGATCTCTCACTTTTCTCCTTCTCCAACACTTAGAGAAGAATTCATACTTAATCTCAACACAAAAACTCTAAACTATTAAAGAAAAATCACTAATAGACTTTTAAATGGTGGTGGAATGAAAATGGGAAAAGTGTATGGAGGCGAGGTGTGGTAGAAATGAGCAAGGAGGGACAAAGAGGAATGAAGAGAGGGTGAATAATGACCAAGCGAGAGAAATTTTCTGAAGAATTTCTGCTCCAAATAGAGCTTAGAGTCGGTTCTCCAGTAGGTTTATCTAAAAACTCTTCAAAAAGTGTCCAGATTAGTTGAATTTCCTAGAAACAGAGCTTGAACCGCCATAAGCGCTGTCGACCCCCATTTTGGCACCGTTGACGCCAATGCTCATTTAATTAATTGCCACTCTTTATAAAACTGTGCCGTTGGTGCCCAGTTTGGCACTGTCAACGCTGAATATATTTTCAACAGCTTCATTTTTGCTCCAAATTTCATCCTTTTTGGTTCCTTTTTGCTTCAAGTCATAAAATTTAACAACCTACTAGAAAATATAAAAATACCTTCCATTAAAGTGCAATATCGCCAAAAATGAGTCAAAAAATGCACATATTTTTGGTGTATCAATGCACCAGATTTGGCACATGATGCGCCAGAGATGACTTTTTGCGGATTAAGGCGGTTCGTGAATAAGTTTTTTGCATGAATTTTTAAAGGGACACTTGTTCTACACACCTATTAGAGTGATTAAATGCATCTAAACACTTTGGAAGATTATTTTATGAAGGGATATGTCTCTTGGATCAAATGATCATCTTTTGAATTCAAAAGAGTTGACTTAGTGAGAGTTTTGAGTTGCTTTTGAAGGAGGTAGCCAAAAATAAAAGAGGAAGACTTCATAGAGTTGAAGGGGAGTTGGAAAAGGGATGAAAAGGCAAGATGGTGGTGGCATGAAAGGCAAGGAGAGGGGATTTTCTTCTAAAGTTGTAAGAGGATAGGGAAGGTGAAAGATTTCCTCTTCATTACACTTCTAAGAGAGAACTGAGTGTGCTTGTAAAGGGAGAAAGGCTTGGAGAGAAGTTCTAGGGATTTACTTTGGAAGGATTGTGAGATAAGTTGTGTTTTTTTATTTTTTTAATTTTGTAAACTTATTTTTATATATGAAATCTGTTTTTTGTCGTATCCTTCTCATGATTCTGAGTAGTCTTCTTTATCCTTCTCCCTACTTTGAGATATGGTTTTGTGAAGAATTGATTTTATTTTCTACAATTTTAATTGTTAATAATTTGTGATGATTTGAACTCCGATCTTCATTTACTTTTCAATCTGACCAATTAAAACATCAATTGAATTACTAAAACATGTTGAGAAACATATGTTCTAAAAAGGACTATGATTTCTATAACATGGGGAGAATCACATAGTATGTCATCAGAGAGTATGTCATCAATAAAATTGAGTGCAAATAAATAAGGAAATATACTTTGTTGGATGAAGAATTGGCGATTTTAAGGTGATAGATTAAAATCCTTAATTTGATCTAGTTGATTGGCAACTAATGTGAGATTGTTAGCCCTCAAAGGATGGAGTAGTGGGAGCTCTAGAGTGGTAGGGAGCTCTAGAGTGTTAGCCGATATCCTCCCAGCCTAACCATGGAATTAGAGACCAAACTTTGGATTCATCAATGTTCTTTATAGCACTCAGAAGAGGGTAAAAAATATTATTGCTCTATTTGACTCAAAACTATTTTTATATACGTTTTAAAATGATTTTAATTTCTTTACAATCTATATACTCATTGTAAAGGGGAAGGATGCTTTCTTAAATTTGAATCTTCCATCAACAAATTTTTTTTTTAGTTTCATAATTTTACTTTTGAAAGTTAGTTAACTTTTTTTTTTCAGCTGCATTTTATATAGCATTTACCTTAGTAGTTAATATTCAAACTTCACACTTTTCTTTTATGTTGGTATTTTTAAAATAATTTCAAAAACTTACTTATAGGATTTTCCAACTTCCCTGTGGGATCAATATATAGGACTCCATTAGAGCTCTTTATTGCTTGAGTGATACGTATAATTGTGTTGATTTTAAAGGGGATTTGGCAGTTCAAAAAGAGCATTAAGGAAATTTTTTTTTCATAAAGGGTATTTTTGTTGGGATTATATTGAATATTTATTATTATGTATGCCGTGTGTATTTTATAATATTGAAAAATATTTGCAAAGTTTAGACACTAAACCTACCCGCATCAGAAGCCTTTAGCCTTCAAAATATTAAGAATAAAATCCCAACTTATAGTGTCAAATGTGTTTTTAATATCAAGTTTAAGAGCTATATTTCCACCTCTACATTTTTTATCTAAATCTTCCACCATTACTTGTGCTAGCAATATATTATTTGTTAAAAGCAGATTGATGAGGAGATATTATTCTAGAAAGATGTTGTTAGAGTAGTGAAACAATCAATTTGCTGATAACTTTGGAAAAGGTAGAGGTGAGTGAGATAGTGCTAACCTCACTTTTGGTTCAGGTCTAGTTTCTTCCTTAGTAGACTAGGGTCTAGCCATAGGACTTTCATGTTGACTATTCCTAGAGGACTAGTAAAGGAACCCTCCCCATTAGATACCCTAAACTCTTCTTTGCTCAATTTGAAGTTCCACATATTGGTCCTAACGTCTAACATTTGGTAGGTGGAGCTAGTATGGGCGAGCACAAATGGAGTCCCTATAGGACTATTTGGCCTTAAGGTGGACCCTGGGTGGTGTTGTCTTGGCCAGTTTCACACACGCACACACACACTTGATACCCCCCACCCCCCACTTACACTCAAAACCTTAAGCTTTAGTCAAATATGCTTAGTTGGTCCCTTAACTTTTTAGGAAACTCACGTAGATAGTCCCCTAGGCCACTAGCTCTAGGCTAGGGTTAGCTGAGACTAGTATTTGGAGGACCCAAAGTAGGGAATTTTATTGGTCCATGGCTCAAGTAGGGTGACTGTGTAGTTGGTGATGGCGGGTAGATTTAGTGTGTAAATTTTGCAAATATTTTTCAGTATTATCAAATTACACACGATAGATATATAATAAATATGTAATATAATCCCAACAAAAATACCTTTTATGAAAATATTTAATCTCTTAAAACTATTTTTAAACTGCTAAATCCCCGTTAAAATCAATGCAAGTATACACATTGCTCAAGTAACAAAGGGCTCTAATGGAGTTCTAGATATCGATCCCATAAGGAAGTTGGAAAATCCTTTAAGTAAGTTTTTGAAATTATTTTGAAGTTTAAAAATAAAAAAAATAAAAGTAAGTGCAAAGTTTGAATATTAACTACTATGGCAAATGCCATATAAAATGTAGTGGAAAAACAAAGTTAACTAACTAGAAACTAACTTTCAAAAGTAAAATTACTAAAACTAAACAAAGTTTTTGTTTTGATGGAAAGTTTAAATTTAAGAGAGCATCCTTCTCCTTTACAATAAGTTTATGGATTGTGAAGAAATTTAAATCATTTGAAAATATATATAAAAACTGTGTTGTGCTAAATTAGAGCAATCCTACTCTTTACCCTCTTCCGAGTGTTATAAACAACATTGACTAATCCAATGTTCGGACCTTAATTTTGTGGTTAGGCTGAGAGGATACCGGCTGAAACTCAAGAGCTCCCACTACTTCCTCACTTGAGGGATAGCAATCTCGCATCAGCTTCCAATCAATTGGACCAAGTTGGGGATTTTAATCCATCACCTTAAATCTCCAATTTTGCATCCAACAAAGTATATTTTTCTATTTATTTGCATCCAATCCCATGGATGACATATTCTCCCATAAAATCAAATTTGATTCTCTTGTAAAAATCATATCCCATTTCAAAACATATGTCTCTTAACAAGTTTTAACATTTCAATTGGCCAGATCAAAAAGTAAATGAAAATTGAAGTTTAAATCATCACAAATTATTAACATTTAAAACCATAGAAATCAAAATCAATTCTTCACAAAACCATATCTCAAAGTAAGGACAAGGATAAAGAAGACTACTCAGAATTCATGAGAAGGATATGATAAAATACGGATTTCGTATAGAAAAACAAGTTTACAAAAAAAAAGAAATAAAAAATACAACTTATCTCACAATACTTCCCAAAAAAATCCCTAGAAGTTCTCTCCAAGCCTTTCTCTCTTTACAATCCCACTATATTCTCTCTTAGAAGTGTAATGAAGAAGAAATCTCTCTCCTTCCCTCTCCTTTTACAATCCTAGAAGAAAATCTCCTCTCCTCTCCTCTTGCCTCTCACGCCAACTTTCTCTCTCTCCCTTTCTCGTCTATCTTCAACCCTATGAAGTCCCTCTCTTTTATTTTGGGCTGCCTCTTTTGAAAAAGAATTAAAAATTCCCTGCAAATATTTTCTTCAAAAGTCAACTTTTTTGAATTCAAAAGATATGTCATTGGATCTAGGAGACACATCCCTTCATAAAAGAACCTTCCAAAGTGTCTATATGCATTGAATAACTCCAATAGATGCGTAGAACAAGTGCCCCTTTAAAAATTTGCTCAAAATTTGTCTCAAACCTCCTTAATTTGCAAAAGTCATCTATGGCACATCATGCGCCGATCTGGCGCATCATATGCCAGTTCTCTATCAAACGACACATCATGTGCAAAAATCCCAAAATTGGCTGTTTTGGCTCCAAATTTCATAATTTTTGTCATTTTTGCTCCAAATACCTAAAAATGATGTACCTACAACAAAAACATAAAAATACCCTTCTTTAAAGTGCAGTATCACTAAAAAATAAGCATAAAATATGTACTTAAAATAGTATATTATTTGGTGTATCAATATCCCTCAAACTTAAATGTTACTTGTCATTAAGTGACACTTTTATTACATAAAATCATACAACTTAGGATAGAAATTTGCTTATAACTTCTATAATTTAGTTTAATAAATAGAATAACAAAATTTAAGAAAAAACTTTAATAAATTAGATTCAAATTCTAAGTCTAAGAATATTTAGTAATCAAATTTAAGATTTCTGAATTTTTAATCATTTCAAGAAGAATTGCAATTTGTCATATTAAGGACATTTAGAACATTCATATGAAAAAGAACTTCATGAAGACTTTACTAGGAATGCTACTAATACTCCAATATAATTTTAGAAAATGTAATAAAGCTCATTCCTATAGTTGATTCAAGTGAAGCCAATTTTTGATTAGGCATCTCCTCACGCTTCTCCGCACTTATTTTTGTTTTCTTTTTCTTTTTCTTTCTCCTTTTTTATTTATTTTTTCTTTTCTTTTAGGATCTTTTAATTCATTTCATTTCTTTCTCTTTTCCAAGTGAGGATTACTATATTTGGATAGCCTTTAATAATTTTGAACTTCAATATTCTCTTCTTAAAGTCAAATCTCCATACTTTTCTTCACTTTATAAATTCATATTAGTTTATGATTTTTCATAAAGTCTCATTCCTTTCTCCTTACATGAAACTCTAAAATTCTTAATACTTCAAAAATATAATTTTCTTTACTATAATTAGAAAACATAGTGTTATCTTCTCATACCAAATATCTTTAAATTTAGAATTGACCTTCATTATTAAAAACATTTTAACCTAAATTTAACACAATATTTATAAACAGAGGTATGGTCATTTAAAGTTAAATTTTGATATCCCAGACCATGTTAATTTAATTTTAAAAATAAAGTTAATTGAGGAGAAATAAAATTTAGTTTACTTCTTTTCAAAATAAATTTTTCTTTCCCTCAAACTTAACTTTTTAAGTGATTTTAAAACTATTTTTAATATAAAATTTAGTAGGTGAAAGAAAATAATAAATGCATGAAAATAAAAAAAAACTGACCAGTAGAGGATTGCTGGCTATGAATCTGGGCTCTGGTATACTGCAGGTACTAACTGCAAAACTACATACAAGCTTTAAAGCATTAAATTAAAAATAATATATTCTAAAGAACTTGCTAAGAATTAAAAACATAAATACAAAAACTGAAAAACTAAATTGAAAAATACTAAAAATGTAAAAAAAAGTGAAAGTGTACAGTTAATATTACAGATTCAGTTTACAATAGAACATAAAAGTTTTCACTACAATAATTTCAAATAAAAGTTCATCACAATACACTCACAAATAACAAATAAACATTAAAACACATTAAACTAAACTCATAAAAATCAATCCTCTTCTCCTTCCTCCTCCTCCTCATCATCTTCTTCTACTTCATCATGAACAGGAGCATAAAGTGTGAAACTGGGGCAAGCACTGGGGAAGTGTGAAACTGGGGCAAGCAGGAAAGTCCACATTAGGTTCACACATAAGATGTCTTACCATAGCATTTTCAAAATCAATATCATGCTGAACTCTCCTCTACTGATATTCATCATTATAAGCATTTCTTGCTGCAATCTCTCCCAACTGACTCTGAATATTAATTATGTCCATCGTTGAATCATGAGTTGGTCCATAATACCTTCAGGTGATGAAAATTAAGAAATAGACGCCCTACAATAGATGTACAAGGCCTATCCCTTCTTCCACCTCTAGATTCAACAAATGATTCCACTCTCTGAATCATATGTCTCTTAATCAGATTTTGTGACTGCAATCTTTCTTCATTTCTATGGGACTCTAGTTTTGATAGTTCACATAGAGTGAAAATCAGGGTAGGGTATCTAAAATCACCAGCTATAAAGCTACCAACTATACTTCAAGCAAGCTGAAAATACGTGCCCCAACATCTATTCCGTTCATGTTTTGAATGCAATAGTTTAGTACAACTTTGTCTTTTTTAACATCAGTCAAATGATTTGTTGGTAACAGTCTGATAGAAATGAAGTGGTGCTATATTTTTGACTAAATAGTCAACATGGAAGCAGGGAAGTTAACTATCTTATTATTCTTAATCTTCCACACCCCTCTTCCATCAGTCAAAAATGAAATCACTTCATTCAGTGATGAATCAGTCATAACAAATGTAGCATATTCATCAAAAAATATGTTTCTCAGCCCATAAAATGTGTTGATCCTTTCAACAGTAAATTCAACCTGCTTAGCTCTCACCAAGATGTGATCTTCAGCGGTAAACCTCGGGTTTGCATAAAACTCCCAAACCATCAAGACAATTGCTAAGGCAGTGAAGTAGCTGAATCTTTCCCAATTTTTAGTGAAAATCAATCTCTCGATCTCGCCACCCGGGTTTGCAAACGCCCGTTCTTGGATCATTGACTTTTAATCTCTTGATCTTTTGGGAGACTCATGTAGATGATCCCCTAGACCCACTAGCCCTAGGCTAGGTTTTAAATAAGACTAGTACATAGAGGACCCAAATGGGGATTTCATTGGTCCATAGCTCATGTAAGGTGGTTGACACCCCAATTCCACAAAAATATCCAACTTCGCCTTTTGCCCCCAAATCCACCCAAACTACCTTAATGCCCTTGAAACCCTAAATTTGACCAAAATCTCCAAATTCATCCAAAATACCCAAACTTCTTCAAAAATCATTTCAAACCAAAAATCATTTCAAACCATTTCGTCATTTCAAACCATTTCGAAATACCCAAATTGCCTAAATCCACCCAAAAATTCCAAAATTACCAAAATACCCTCAAATTTGCCAAAATTAACCTTGGCATCCTAAACTTTCCCAAAACATCTAAAATCACTTCAAATGTTTCCAAAACTAATTTGGACCCTTCAATTGAACCTAATTTGACCACAATTGAACCTAATTATTTGGACCCTTCAATTGAACCTAATTTGACCATTTTGACCAAAACCTCCAAATTGCTTTTAAAAGCCTAATTTCCCCAAATTCATCCTAAAAGTCCATCAATTTGGCCCCAATTCCCCTCAATTTCAATCCTAAACTCAAATTCAACCTTCATATGATCAATTCAAACCAAATCCAAGCCTAATTGACCCATTCTTTAAGCTCAAATTTAATCCAAATCAAAACCCCAAATTTTAACCATATGACTTAACCACACCAAATTGAATCCCATAGCCTACTCAATTTCCCATAATTTGGAACCTAAATTCTTCCTAACTATCCTACACATCAAATTAAACCTTTAATTGGCCTTGTTCAAGCTTCAATTTCACTCAATTTCAACCCACATTCAAAATCCCCAAATTAGCTATATCCCCAAATTCCACCAAATTGAATACCCAAACCCCAAAATGGACACCCAATGGATGTTGAGAACTCTTCATGACATTCTTGTAGACAATTTTCAACCATCAATTTGGACTTAGCCCAACCTAATTTGGAATTTTCAACCATCAATTTGGACTTAGCCCAACCTAGACCCAAGTCTAACCCAACACCACTAAATTGACCAAATGCCCAAAATCCTCCAAATTGAACCTCCAAATCAATTCAAAATCACTCCAAATATCTTATAAATCTCTTATGACAATCATCTAAACAATATCGATCAGTCAATTGAGCTCAATATCATGGATAGCCTAACCCAAACCCAACTTCTAGCCATTTTGACCTAAATTGAACCCATGCACCAAAATTGACTTAGCCATGCCTAAGCCACCGAATTGATGACACCACAGCCATGAAATACACCCTATGGACCAAGCCACCTAAACCAACCAGCCACCTAAACCAACCCCTAAACCAACCATGATGAGCTATGGACCAATGGTCCCTTGATTTAAGGGATTTCACCCCATATTTGGCCTAAACTCAAATATCTTGGCCATCATCACTTACCCTTAGGAGTTAACCATCCTTGAGCACCCTCTGGCCTCCCTAAGCCAAGAAGTGACCATACCCTGGCCAACCACCATCTCAACCACCAGAAATAGCCAGTCCAAGGGAGAGAGTGCTGGGAACCTTAAGAAAACTCTACCAAAATCTCCCCAGGGCTTCTCCAAACCATCCCAAGTGCAATCCCTATACTCTCCACCATTGATAGCCACACCCTTAGAGCCAATTTCTTTACTAAAATTTGCCTTAAATTTAGGACAGATCTCTCCACTCCACCACATTGCACCAAACTTCAATTAATTGTGCACACACCATCCCCATAGTGAAAGAGGCTGATTCCCCGACAAAGCTTCCTCTAAAATCCTCTAAAATATCCTCTAGCATAGCTCTAGACCAACACCTGAAATCTATCTTGGTGAAAATCATACCTAGACAATTAACCAGAGCTTCAAACATCATCTGGAGGTTCATTAGGTCCAATCAAAGCTACCACAACCATCTGATTGAGGCCTCCCCTCTAAGAAAAAGGTATTGAACCTCAACCCTAATCCGTGCTTATTTTGATTCTCCATTTGTAATGGCTTGATTTCGTACATGATTAAACATATAGATGTGTTCACGTTGAGTAGATGAAGGTTTAGAAATAAATCCCATGCGATTTGGTTGAGTCTAGGCGAAGATCTTAAGGTTTTATTATGAGGGATTAGGTTGGGGATGATAACAGAGAGTCATCTGATCACGCGTATATCTAACCAACGGAGGAGATCAAGCCAGACGAGTGGATGTTACATAAATCGTGGGCCGCGTGGCAGCTGAGTTGGATGGCAACATCAAATGGGAGCGTGTTGCGTGTGATTTCGAAGCCACCGTAGGTTGAGTTGGCACTGCACTGGATAAATAAAAAAATAGGGATTTTTAGATTATTTTAAATGTCTAAACTTACAAAATCCATATCTTTCTCTAGAAAAGTCATAGAAATAAAAAAAAAACACCTTCTTGCTTAGTGAACAGAGGAGAATAATGTGGACTAAAAATAAAAATTATTTTCTTGTTCCCTAATTTTTAATTAATTAAATACCCTTTGTGGTATTTCAATTCTCCATGATTAAATATTACTCATTATGGCTTGAAATTTTGAGGGTTCATTCCTCATGATATAGGCCTTGTCTTCTAATTTTTCCTAGGTCAGAGGACATCTCTATGCTTCTAGCCTTAATTTTCAAGCTAAGGTGATTATTTTGGCTATTTTAATTATATAAATCAAAATATCCTTTAGAAAATTATGAGAATAATTTTAGTAGATTTTCTGTGGTCATAAAAGTCTAGAAAAAATATCATGATTCTTTGAATTATCCTGTAAATTTCTATATTTAATTAAATGTAAATATCTTGTGTGAATTTTGGTAAATTAAGTACTCATCAACAATTGGCAAAATCAAATCCACATTGTCATAAAAATCATGTTTACTCATTGTAAAAAATTAAATTTATTTGATTAAGATTAGATATTAAAGTTGATTTTCCTAGGAACCTTATATTTTTGTACAAAAATAATTACATTAAATTAAATACAGTTGAAAAAATTATGAAAAGTGGTTTTTTGAGTTCCTTGTGATCAAAGGCACTTAGTAAAAATAAAAATCGATTTTTAGATAATACTTAATTTTCAAGCCTTATTTTGAATTTTAAAATAATTAAAAATAATTAAAAACCCCAAAAAGTATTAAAATAATTTAAAATATGCCTAGTTGTCCTCTGATCACTTGGGACTCATTAAAATATTTTTCTTAATTTTCTTAAGTTAAAAAATAAATTTTAAAAGGCTTAAAAGTGGATTTTCCTTATTTCCCACTAAAATAATTATAATAATTTAATTCAAAAAATAATGAAATTTTGTCTAAGTATTTCTTTGATATAGGGAAACCTTTAATAATTTTCTCATAAATAAAAACTTTATTTTGGAAAGTCAATAAATCAATTTCTAGAGAATCTTATTTTCTAAGCTGAAAAAAATAATTAAATCAAATTATATTTTGAGAGGTCCACATATTCTCCTCAAGATATTGTAATTACCTCATGAATATGACACTCTAAACACTCAAAGTTATTTGATTTGTGCTTAAGGAGTTATGAGGTGAAGGCTTCAAGGGCAAAATACTCATTTTAGACTTTGGTGCCTTAATCAAAATTTAGGACTAACGAAGGGAGAATGAGTAATTTTTATCTTAATAAACATGCTTGGATGATTGAAATACAATGGGGTTAAAAGTTAAAAACTCCCCCACCACTCTAACTCACTCACCACCCTTGCATCACCCTTGCATAACATCAACAAAACCATAATCCTCCTAATCTTCATGACTTAGAAATCAATTAAGATCAGACGATTCTTAAGTGATGGGCTTAAATTGGAAGGATGATAATGTACTTTTCTTAAGCCCAAAGTTGAGGATGATGTGATCATTCAATAAGGATACAAACAGTTGAATAAAAAATTTGCTAATCAACATTTCACTTATCATGATTGTTAAATGCTTAGTAGCTTAGTAGTGACCTAGGCTCGACCTAGGCTCGACACTTAAACTCAATTGATTGGATTTAGAAGATAATATGATTGGTGATTAATATCTTGAAACACTACAAGCCAGACCTTAATTGTGGGCACCATAACCTTTAAATGAATTAAACTTGCATTAGTGGCACTCACTCACATAACTCTTAAAGGTAACATCAATTGATTGATCAAGTACCCTTTCCCAGGGATAATTAAATTATCAGGTCTCACTGAGCAACGGGGTAGTCACACTTCAACCTCAGATGATTAATGGAACAATATAATAAGTCCACAAATGAACTCAAAATATTTCAAGAGATCTTCAAAGTGATATAGGATCATGCCTCTAGCACTTTGAAATCTATTGGGCATTCTGAAAAGCAAACTGGACTTGTCATACTTTTATTCAAAAATCATCCACTAGGATCTTCTGAGACTCAACAAAATCATAACTTGGGGTTTGATAACTAAAACTTCATCTACTCCTATAATTTAAATTCCTTGCTAAATTATATACATGCCTTACAAGTATTGACCTTTCATATGGTGGAACGAGAAGAATTGACAGGTACACTTTTAAATTAATGCATTTACGTTTCTGTACTTGCTGTCTTGAGCTTGCATGTTAAACAACGATGTCACCCTGCATAAAAACCAAAATTGCTACGATAGCCGTAAAACCAAAACCAAAACTAAAATTAACCAAGATAAATGTCACCGCCACAACATTTAATATATAAAATAACTCAAAATTTAATCACAAAATTTAATCACAAACACCATAAAACAACACCATAAAACAACAATTGCAAAAAAATTAAGACATCTCTATCAGATGATCGGGAATCTCTCAAAGGAGGTATCCTATGGTTGCTAATGAGATTTCCAACAGTCTAAATGAAAGTATGGAACTCATTAAGTTAAGTTTAGTAAATTCATTTGGACTAAGTGAATCTGATAGAAAATGGAGGCACCGAAACAAGGGAACCGTAGGATTCTAATCGGTGTTGCTTAAATCAGCTTTAATATGCCCCATAATATTTAATAAACCATAACCATAGGGACATCTGATTTGAAATTATAAATTGGCACATTAGAAAATTGAAACTCATCATGATGAGGAGCTTGGAACTAGCATTGTATTTCTAACAACAAGAGGATCTACTGCAGTATATCTTTCCTTAGAATTAAACAAAAAGACAAAAGATTTCAAGGTTGTCTGCCTAGTGCAACATAAATCCTCAACCTTTTCTTTAGACTTTTTTATAACCCTGCTACAGAATATAAGCCCTAACTCATTTTAGGATTTCGAGGTTGTTGTTCATTATGACCTAAACTTCATATCTTGCAGGCTATTCATGTGATCGTTTCACACGAATGTAACCCTTAACAAATAAAATTGGCAGGATTAAACACTTTGATAATTTCTCCTCAAAACTAAAGCCAAACCATAGGAAAGCTTGGGAAGTCACCGAGGTTCTTCTCAAGATCTGTGACATCCCCTAGTTCTTCCTCCTTTAGACTCTGCAACAAAATGTTCCAAATTTGAGCCGTTCCCTTTCTCACAACTCTTTGTCCGATCTCGTTGAAAATTCCTATTCTTTTGAACTCCTTGAAGATAATGTTTTCCTGATTTTTATTTAGAGTTTTCTTAGGTGGCTTTGGTTATCTAAGATGTAATTAACTATAGGGGCTTGCCCTTATAGGAAGCTTTTTCAAACCCAGCAACCCAGCTTAATAGGCTTAATAGAAACCCTATTTAATTCTTCATATTAAATAGGGGAACTTGTTGGCAAATAAAATGGTTTTCGCAGACCAAACAGATGTCATATATTTCCTAGTTTATTTGATTGAGCCTCATCCTCGAGGCTTGCGTTTATCTCTCGGGATAGATATAGGGTTTGAGGTATAGTGCTCTTTCATTTAAACTATGAAAGATATGAGATTAGTTTGATTTCATATTTTTATAAAATTATATATATGTATATTAAATGCCTTTTTGAAGCAGGCAACGAGATTTTGATTCTGGTGACTGACGGCTTCCAACGGGCAACTCCACACCCAAAAAATAAGTGCCGACAGCACCTGGTGACTCCCTTGGGGAATATCTTTTCTATCCATATTAATCATGAAATATTATCTTCATACATCGGTAATGTGTCCATATCCCTCTTGGACAAAATTACCCTTTACCCTTCTTCCATTGGCATGATTGGCATGCTTTACTCATTTCTGTCTTAGGAAAGTACGGTCAACTCTTTTGGACTTTAGGACCGTTTGTTCAATCACTTTTGAATAGAGAGATTTAGTAGGCCATTAAGGACTCTTTTAATCTTCATGTGGGGTCGGAGCACCAATAGGTGTGTTGTGCGCTGTAAAGTTTGTCTTTCACTGGGTCCTGAACTTCATTTTTTCCAATTTGAGTTTGATTTGCTATTTTACTGTCGGCGTTATTTTTGGGGATGATTTGTTTGTGGGGTTGCCCGTAAGAAGCTGTCGGCCGTCGGAATCGAAATTCCGTCGCCCGCTTCGGAAGGACGTTGAAGTATGAAATCAAACTGACCCCATATTTTTCATAGTTTAAAATGAAAGAGCACTGTACCTCAAATCCTGTATCTACCCCGAAGGATAAACATAAGAATTGAGGATGAGGCTCGATCAAATAAACTAAGGAAAGTATGACGTCCGTTTG
>NW_018250354.1:1960-2676 GCF_001263595.1 Phalaenopsis equestris | reverse complement strand
TATCCTGATGGTTTTAGTTTTCATGCAGGGTGAGATCATTTTTTAGCATGCAAATTTGCAGGTATAAAAATACAGTATGAAAGTACAAGAAAAGCAATGCTGAAAAACTGTAAAAGTGTACCTGGCGAGTCTTCTCATTCCACCACCTGAAACTTAAAATGCATGTGAGGGCATTAATGAAGAGTAAGAAAAGTAAAGTTCTAGTGGTTTTCCTAGCTCTATGTTGTATTTTGGTGAGTCCTTAAAAAGTTTAAGGATGATTCCTTTAAGCGAAGAATATTAAGTTTAATAAGCCTCTGAGGTATC
The DNA here is from genome assembly GCF_001263595.1 of Phalaenopsis equestris. Lineage (NCBI taxonomy): Eukaryota > Viridiplantae > Streptophyta > Magnoliopsida > Asparagales > Orchidaceae > Phalaenopsis > Phalaenopsis equestris. Next base: position 2,370 of record NW_018250354.1, on the reverse strand, counting down.
CAACAAGTTAAGACAGGGAGACAAGTCCATGCCTCTCTCTCACCAACTAGTGAAAAGCCTCGAGTCCATTTAAACTTATCATTTTGCTTAATGGTCCATCCTGTAAATATTCTGAATGCTTAGTGAACATTGATTTCTCAATTATCCTTAAGAAAGGGGTAATTATCATTTATCGTTTAATTTTGAAAATTATATGGGTGAAAATCCTTAAAGGGGCAAGTTATTGTAATTTGAACACTTAGCCAAATTTTAGTCCTAATTGGGCTTAATGATGTTTCAAGGATGTTTGATTTTGTTATGTTTATTTCTCTAATCCTCTTTTAGTCAATTTTGATTTAGCCTAAGTCACCACTAAGCCCTTAAGACCTAGGTGAGTGTCTTAATTAATTTTGAAAAAGGTTAAACTTTAG
>NW_018250354.1:0-470 GCF_001263595.1 Phalaenopsis equestris | reverse complement strand
GGGTATTTAAATAAATAGGAAAAAGCCCTATTTATCTATTTAAACAGTGCGTGCTGACTAGATCCTAGGCAGCTCCGAAGGCATGCGTGGCGCGCTCTGGTTGGACGCCGCCGTCCACGTAGCTGTTGACTCGGCCCGAGGTTTATGTCCCGAAGCGCTGTCCGGCTCGATTTTCCCCATTCATTTGATACACGCTTGATCGAACGGCTCTTCGTCATCGTCCTTAATGGAATGATCCCATGCCCGTCCACACTAAAACCCTAAGATCTCGGCCTAGAATCAACCAAATTACTTCGGGTTTGATCCTATGGACTTGTCTAAATGAGACGAACATATTCATACGGTAAACATGCCATGAAATTAAACGTCTCAAGCTTAAGTTAATGGAGAATCAAAATAAGCTCGGGAGGAGGAGGAGTTTATACCTTTTCTCTAAGAAGGTAAGCTTCGATCAGAGGTGCTCGGTACGT
>NW_018250353.1:9487-10052 GCF_001263595.1 Phalaenopsis equestris | reverse complement strand
GTCGTTAATGGAGATTCAATCCTGAAGTCGTATCTGATGAAGAACACCGAACAAATGTGGAGAACACCGAACAAATGTGTTCTGCTCATCCTTTTGTTCGGTGGTCCCTTGTCTATCGTCGTGCGCAGATAACTCGGTGTTCTCCAGATGTAATCTCGGTGTTCTCCACATTTGTTCGGTGTTCTCCACATTTGTTCGGTGTTGACTTCAGGATTGAATCTCCACATTTGTTCGGTTTAAATCCGCGCGTGTATTGAATGGACGATGGAGATCAAGCCGGATGATCATCCGGGGCGATACAGCGCGACGCGTGGCAGCTGACTCAGAAGACGACATCAAATAGGAGCGCGCCGCGTGGCTTTTTGACGGATCCAAGGATCCAGTCAGCCCGCGTTTGAATAAATAAATAGCATATTTAATAAATTCAGAAAATAGCTCCTAAACTTCAAAAATCCATATCTTTGCATAGAAAATTCACAAAAATAAAATAAAAATATCTTCTTGCTCAGTAAACAGAGGAGATTCATGTGGAATTAGTTTCACATTAATTTGATGCATAAATTAT
>NW_018250353.1:7337-7662 GCF_001263595.1 Phalaenopsis equestris | reverse complement strand
CGCCCAGCCATCTTCAACAGCAAGAGGATCTACAACAACACACTCTTCATTAGCTTTAAAACAACAAAGCCATAGGAATTTTATCACTTTTACAGTTTACAGCGTTTTATAGCCTTTCTTATATTTTCCTACTGCACTTTTATACTTGTATTTATATACCTGCATGAAAAAAATAATAAATCACCCCCACAACATTTCAAAAATATAAGACAACTCAAAATTTAATCACAAACATCACAAAAAATACAATTTCAACTAAATTAAAACGTCTCTATCGGAAGATCGGGAACCCCTCGGAGGAGGTAACCTACGGTTGCTAACGAGG
>NW_018250353.1:3762-6969 GCF_001263595.1 Phalaenopsis equestris | reverse complement strand
TCGAGGTGGTTTGCCTAATGCAACATAAATCCTCAAACACATCTTTTAGGCATTTGTACAATCCTATTGTACAATCTAAGCCCTAACTCGCCTTAGGATTCTTAGGTAGTCATTCGTCATGACCTAAATCCTCACATCTTCCAGGCAATTTTTGTTGATTGCTTCACGCAAATGTAAGCCCTAAATAAATAAAATTTGGCAGGATGAAATACTTAAATATCTCTACTCCAAAACTAAAACCAAACAATAGGATAGACTGGGAAATCACCGAGGTTCTCCTTCATATCCGTGACATCCTCTAGTGTTTCCTCCTTTGGACTCCAAAACAAAATGTTCCAAATTTGAACCAATCCCCTTCACACTTCTTAGTCCAATATCTTTGAAATGTCCTTACCAATTGAACTCTTTGAAGATATTTTTTTCTTGATTTTATCGAGAGTATTCTTAGGTAACTTCAGTTACCTAAGATGTAATTAACTATAGGGGCTTGCCCTTATAGGAAGCTTTTCCCGAACCCAGCATAATATAAACCCTATTTAATTCCTTATATTAAATAGGAGAACTTGTCGGCCAATACATTGGTTTCGTCATAACTTTCTTTAGTTTATTTGATCGAGCCTCACCCTCAATTCTTGTGTTCATCCTTCGGGATAGATACAGGATTTGAGGAAAATTGCTCTTTCATCTAAACTATGAAAATTATGGGGTCAGTTTGACTTCATCTTTTTCAGAACCCAACTTTTTCAACGTCCTCCCGAAGCGGGCAACGGGATTTCAATTCCGATGACCGACAGCTTCTTACGAACAAACCCCACACCAAAAATAGTGCCGACAGCTACTTTTCCAAATGGGCAGACAAAGTGTCGTTACAAGAGGTTACAACATAGCACGTCCTTCAGTTCTTCAAAAGCCAAGTCATCTACCATTTTGGGGTTCTTCGTAGAATAATCTCCGACAATGGGACAGCCTTTAAAAGCACAAAGATCAATAACTTCATTAAATGGAATGGGATAGAATGAAGATACTCTACAATCTAATATCCTAGGGCAAATGGCCTAGCTGAAGCCTTTAACAAGAAACTGGTACAGATTTTGAAGAAGACACTAGACAAAAACAAAAGAGATTGGCATAACAGAGCACAACAGATTGCTAGAAGCTTTGTGGGCCTACTGGACAACGTTCAGGACTCCCACTCAGTGTAAACCCTACATGCTCGTGTTTGGATCCGAGGCTATACTACCGTTAGAAATTCAGAAGCTGTCTCTCACAGACGCCGTCTCTCAGAGTCGCTGTCGCCAATCAGGTTACAGTAGAAGAAAGCACAAAACTCAAACTTGAAGAATTGGAAAGTCTTGAAGGAAAATGACTAGAAGCACAACAACATTTGGAAATTTACTAGGAGAACATAATACAAGCTCGTGACAAATTGGTCCTCCCAAGGACATTTAAAATTGGTGATCTCGTACTTATGCTCAAAAGGCCTATTCATGCATGCCGCAAGATAGGTTGAAAATTAGAGCCAACTTGGGAGAGACCATTTGTTGTAGAAAATGTCTATGCATGAGGGGCCTACCAGCTGGTGGATTTCCCAAGCAAAAAACTCATGCTCTAGATCAACAGAAGATACTTGAAGACATACTATGCAACTTGACATTGCTTGAATTAATTTTTTTCAAATTTTGATTGTTCTAGGGTTGTTTATTTGGCCAAACATTTGTGACCGGGTCCAAAAATTTTGTAATAAAATTAACCTCAATAAAATGAAAGCTTTTTGAAATTACATACTTTGATTTTCTTCTTTCTACCTTTTAAGTTTGATATTCTACTAATTTAAACAAACTATAAATAAATAAATTTCTCATAGACATAAAATAAAATTTTTTTTCTTTAAGAAATATTTTGTTTTTTTCTTATTCCTCCTAAATTTCAGCCCACTGATGTTTTTCTTGTCGTCTGCAGAGAGTATGTCAGGACAGAGGCTGATTTTTGCTTTTAAAGATGGCTGGAACCTCACAAGATGGCTGGAACCTCACACTTCACTTAACAAAGAAAGGGCACCGCAGGGTGGCACCATAGACTTTGACATGGACTTCAGTCAAGTCGACATGGACTATGAGGGTCCCCTGATGGACGCGGTTAGCCGATAGGAAAAAGAAGGGCTACCATCTCTGCTAAAGATCAGCACCACGGAAAATTCCTCCCTGAAGGGGAAAAATGTAATAGTACAACAAGTTCTGATGGAGGAGATTAGTCGTCTGCGGTTTATGATAACTAAACCAATTGGGGCCTAGTAATTGCTAATGATGAAAGACCACCAGATGCACCACTACAAAGACCTAAACGAAGAAATGCCAACCGTCAAAAGCATAGGGCTTTCGTACATGAAGAAGAAGATTCCAGAAGGAGGCATAAAATTTGCTCAAACCTATTTATGAAGGAAAAATCAATGATCCAGGCATGAGAGAGACCTCTTCCAGCTTGCCTACCACTGAGGATGAGTTCGAGTTCATTACAGAACAAGAGATACCAGGAGTTTTAGATGATCTTTGTGCAGGTTGCCCGACATGCAACGCTGAAATTCCCACACGTACACCAGCTACAGGAACATTTATGGAATGCCCAAATTGCAACGTCCTCCACCTAGAGCGCTACAGTACTCTGGAGGAGTACGCGTTCACCAAGGATGGATTTCAGAGCACTGATCACCTGATGGGGGAGTCATATATTCTGTTGGAGACAGAGACAACACCAGCTTAGATTCCCACTGATATTAAAATGAGCGAGCACCCTCGACAACCGTCATTGATCACCATGGAAGAATTTGATAAATTGATTAAAGTAAATAAAAGGGAATTTGAATTCTATGAAGAAGTTCAAGGAAGGTTCATCAACATACTAGAAGGCTTGGAGCTGTACACCAGTGTCTTCTCCGAAAGCGATGAAAGAAGCATTCTCGACTGCATCTTTAATCTAAGAGAGAGGGGTCAAGCAGGCCTTCCGATGGAAAGAACCTGTTCTGAGCCACGAAAATAGATGCATGGAAATGGCAGGATCACCAAACAATGTGCCTGCTTGATCCTTGGATACTGCTAATATGCAAAGTACAACAATAATTCAGATTATATTTCACTTATATTTCCTTACTTTGCAACAAAACCAAAAACTTGATCCTGAAGAAAAATAAAAATTTAACTTTTAATTTATATA
>NW_018250353.1:568-2556 GCF_001263595.1 Phalaenopsis equestris | reverse complement strand
TCTTCAAAATATGTCTAGATTCGATGTATTTTTCCAAGAGATGCATCCTTTTGTGATAATTTTTGTCCATGGTGGTTATAAGAACCTATTAAGCCAATTGGTGCCTCAAAAACCTCTTCAAAATTTGTAGAAATCGAATTTACCCATCCAATAACTGTCACTGGCGCTTAAAAATGGGGCCTCTGGCGCTTAGGCGCGGCCTTTTCTGTTTAACTGGTGTATAAGCTTCGAATCTGGCGCTTAGGCGCCAAAACACTTAGCACAACTTTCACATTTTTGCTCCAATTTGATCCTTTTTCACTCCTTTAAGCATTTTTCACCTTTTTACTTGTACCAGAAAGAAAAACACACAAAATCTTTACAAAAATACATTCCATTAAAGCGTAATATCTCAAAAATAGGTATAAAAATGTGTCTAAAAATACTATATATTTTAGGTGTATCACTGTTGTTACAACTTCACCAAGGACAAACAAGAAAATCTACCGGGGATTTTGAGACACGATGAAGTGGACCTGCTACCTCTCATGATAAAATGGATGATCAAGAGGATGGTCCGATGGAGCATACTTCCAGCCAACTATTTTCCCAATAGTTGTATCATCAATATATACGATGAAGGCGACTGCATTCCCCCACATATAGATTATCATGACTTTGTAAGACCTTTTTGCACGGTCTCTTGCATGAGTAAGAGCAACATTTTATTCAGGAAAGAAATATATGTCATTGGCCCCATTGAGTTCAGAGGATCCGTGGAGATTTCACTATCAGTGGGTTCAGTGGTGGTTCTTATAAGAAATGGAGCAGTCATCACCAAACACTGCATTCCAGGGGTATGACACCGTAGGGTGCCCATGACTTTTTGAAGAATAGATGATAGAAAAAGGCCATACGGATTCCAAGAAGATCCAAAATTAGAAGAGCTATAACCTTACGAGCTATGAGAGAGTTGCACCTCTAAGCACAAGCAAAGGTAACTCTTGTCATGGAGCGTGGCTTAGTAGGTCAGCTCGATCAGGAGCTCACTCCACTGAGGATGGAAAGTCAGGGGATACCTTTTTGTACTACATTTTGACACAGTAAATATGATGACATATGTACCAGATACGCTCAACTTGTGATATGTACTCTGCAAGAAATTCCAAATTTTATATTCATCCTAGTCAGCGCCACGTAAACTCGCAACAGCTTCGAAGCTCCACGAGGCCTCCTCTGGTTTGACACCGTTGTCTAAATCAGAGGCCACACATCCCACTGTTCATGGTTTGTACCTTCTTCTGACTTGATCTCATCCGTCAGTTTGATACACACGTGATTGGACGGCCATCCATCGTCTTCCTCGATGAACCAAACCCATGAGCCGATAAACTTCTAGACCTATGATCTCGCTTGATACTCAACCAAATCATATGGGGCTTGTTCCAACACCTTCATCTGCTCAAGACAAACACATCCACATGGTTAAAATCCTATGAAATTAAGCTTCACTTCACATTTAATGAAAACTAAGCTCAAGATTAGGATTAATGGCCTATAACATTGTTTGAGAGAGGAGGCCTCAATCAAATGCTTATGGAAGCTTTAGTGGAGTCCAACAAACCTCCTAGATGTGTCGTTTCCCTCTGGTGTGAGCTCCATGTAGGTGCTCAATGAAATGAGGTGCGGCATTGATCTAGGAATGGTTTGGAGAGTGATCTCGACTTAATGCTTATGCACAGTATTGCAATAGTTCTGATGGTATTTTTTACTTATATTTTCTTATTTTGCAACAAAACCAAAAAATTGATCATAAAGAAAAACAAGAATTTAACTTTTTAATTTATATATATTTATATTGAGATACTACGCAAGTACACGTATCGTTATCAAGTAATATAGGACTTTTTGATTAAGACCTAAATATCGAACCCACAGAGAAGATTATGCAATATGCACTTTTTAGAAAGTTTTTCTATTTTTAAAAAGATAATTACTTAAACTAAAAA
>NW_018250353.1:0-322 GCF_001263595.1 Phalaenopsis equestris | reverse complement strand
CAAGCCCAAGGCCGAGAACCACTTCTGAAGACTGGCTAGGCAGGGAAGATACTAGCTCTCACTCTAGAGTTCCCTCGATTTCCTCCACCTGGGGGCTAACATTCGTGTATCAGAATCTAAAATAATAAACCAAGTTGGGGGCTTTAACCTGTCACTTTAAAGTCCTCTAACTTTAAACCCATCAATGAATATTTCCCTATTTATTTGCACTCAATCATATGAACAACAATCTATTCATACAACCTCATGTTATTCTTTCCAATTGTTGACTGAGACAATACTAGCCCGGTTCTTACATGTTCTCACAAAAAATTTTAACATA
>NW_018250352.1:84484-84759 GCF_001263595.1 Phalaenopsis equestris | reverse complement strand
CCAGAGCTACCACATCTACGCGCGAGGCTCACCTCACACTGAAAAGAAAGCCGTAGATGAGCTGCGTAGGGTTATCCTCCTCAGGGATGAACAAGTTGTTATACTGGAAAAAAGAATAGAAGAAATGACTACAGCTATGACCGCCATGGCCACCATTCAGGGGCAATCATAAGCACCAAGATTGGCTTCTCCGGAGGTTAACCAGCCAGAAATCATACATATCACAGATGAAAGAAGGGAGGCTACTTCGACAGACAAAGAAGAACAACCAAAGA
>NW_018250352.1:82172-83350 GCF_001263595.1 Phalaenopsis equestris | reverse complement strand
TAAAGACTGGCTCGAGAAGAACCTCAAGGAAGAGAATATAACAATCCTGAAGGAGTATTTGAGAGAACCTGAAAAAAGGTTTCATAAACAAGGTTTCAGCCAAGTCAATCTCCCCAATTGATCCATATGTCGGAACGGATGGATGGAGATCAACTTGGGATGAACTCAAAAGGGTCCTCGATCAAATGCAGGATTCATCGAAGCAAGCTTCTACAAATACCCAAGAAGGATGGAATGAAGTATGACCAAGAAGATACTGAACAAGCTATAGTTTGCATCAAAACAAGCCTCCATTCAGAGTCCGCAGCATACCGAACCCGAGATGAAGATTTCACCAGAAAATCCGTCATCGTTCAGGATGAAGAACAAGAAAAAGAAAAGCTTCACTACCAAGATCGATAGCACAGGGGGTAGGATAGGGGCTGCCTCTACTAGATTGGTTATCTCGGATTCGGGGAAGAAAGTCCTCGAACCCTTGAGTTTGTATGATTATCTTTTTGTCCCTCCGGGGTCTTATTAATATAATGGTTGTGATTTCGGCTAATTTTTGACTATTTATGGTAATAACGTGACTGATTATGACCAAGCTAGTTGCGATCTTGATCCTCAAATTGTACTTGAGTCCGATGAACTTTTTGTCAAGTCTAAAGAAGACATCAACGACAGTGCTTGCCATAGCACCAATAATAAAGAGCCAACTCTCGAACGTCATGGTACACCGTTCGCCATCAAATTAGATCTCTCCGACGAATACCAGAAGGTTCAACAATGATATCTCAAGAAGAAGAAGTCACAGAAATTAACTTAAGGAGTGGAAAGGTATTACCACCAAGAACAGCTCCAGCTGACAAAGGAAAATAGGTAATGACTCGAGAAGAGATACCCCCACCTCCGCCAGTGGAAGAACTGCATAACCAAGACAAAATCGGAGGATCATACAAGTAGAGTAAAACATGCTAGCTCATCTTAGGAAGTTGCCGGCCCGACTAAGCATCTACGACGCTTTGATCCTGTCAAAGGAGATGAGAGAATCTATAGTTACAGCTTTGCTTGATCCAAAAATTTGCTTAGCTCAGTTGGCTAGCACACCCTCAGATGAAGTTTTCTTGTTGAGAGAACAGTCAGGGGTAACCTTCACAGATGAAGACTTGCTGCTCGGTACTGCCGACCACAACCGT
>NW_018250352.1:81144-81832 GCF_001263595.1 Phalaenopsis equestris | reverse complement strand
CTTTTTTGGATATTGAAGCTCAAGAGCTTACAGCCGATACGATGATGTTAAGAGGATGCAAACCAGAGGGAGAAAGAGCCCTTGGATCAATCTCATTACTTATGAAAGTTGGAGAACTTGTACCAACTGTAAAATTTCATTTCATCGCCGCCGAGACCTCTTTTAACGCTCTGTTGGGTCGACCATGGATTCATGAGCATAACTTGGTTCCATCATCCATACATCAGTGCATTAAATACCGGAAAGATGGTCGAGGAAATTGAATCCAAGGAGACCTACAACCGTTTTCAGTGCTTGAAGTTGGTATCCATGAAGATGCTGCCTACTACGCGCCTCCAAAGAAGACTGTCTTCTCGCGCAAAATTTTGGCAAACAAAGATAAAGATTCAGAGGGATCAAAATAAGAAGGCCATACAACTCTGCTTCAACAACCTTCTACCACTCCCTTACAACGAGTTGGTGGAGGTTCTTCTAGTTCACGCACCCGAGGTCGAGGCCGGGGACGTGGAGGGGGAAAGATCAATTTAATTGTTGAACGGACTATGCCAACTATCAACATTGGTGATGAAGACAATTCTGAAGATGAGGTAATGATGACAAAATAGAAGAAGCCTCAGTACGAGATATCCCTAAAAGATACAGAGAGAAATGAATAAGAAACAATGTATGATCGGATAAACCACTATGT
>NW_018250352.1:76966-80175 GCF_001263595.1 Phalaenopsis equestris | reverse complement strand
ATGATGAAGATCTTTGATGACCTCATTCACAATCAAGTAGAATACTACGTGGATGATCTGGTCATCAAAAGTAAACGAAAAATATACCATTTGTACGATTTGAGGATTGTGTTTGAACGGTTACGACGATATGACCTTAAAATGAATCCCTTAAAGTGCGCCTTCGGCGTCACCTCCGAGAAATTTCTAGGATTCGTTGTCCGTCATCGGGGAATCAAGATCGACCCAGATAAGATTAAAACTATCTAGGAAATGCCTCCCCGTAAAACCTTGAAGCAGTTACGTTCCTTCCAGGAGAAGTTGGCATATCTGAGACGCTTTATTTCTAATCTCTCAGGTAGGTGTCAGCCTTCCTTGACATTAATTAAAAAGGATGCCAAATTTATTTGGGAAGAAAAATGTCAGCGGGCCTTTCAGGACGTTAAACAATATTTAATGACACCTCCTTTTTTGGCAGCCCCTATCACAGGGAAACCGTTGATACTTTATGCCATGGCTTTGGATGACTCTCTTGGAGCCCTCTTAGCCCAAGTCAATGAAGAGGGAAAAGAAAATGCGCTCTACTACTTGAGTGGTCGTCTGATACCGACGAAGGTAAGGTATCCACCTATTGAGAAGCATTGTCTGCCATTAAATTTTGCCGCTCAAAAGCTTAGACATTACATGCTTTCTCATAAGATCACCCTAATTTTGAAAGTTAATCCATTGCAATATTTGATGACCCGACCAACACTCTCCGGACATTTAGCGAGATGGTCAATGATCTTATTGCAATTTGATATAACTTTTGTGCCCCTTCGCGCTATCAAGGGCAAGATTTTATCAGACTTTCTCGCTGCACACCCACTGCCAGCTGGGTCCTCTCTCCACGACGAGTTTCAACGACGAGTTACCAGACGAGTTACCAGACGAGCATATACTACAAATGGAATTTTCCAGTGCGCAGCGCTGGGAAATGTACTTCGACGGTGCTTCATCAGCGAAGAAAAACAAGGGATCAAACACAATTATACCAGGCAAGACAGAGATCAGTTTGATCTTTATCACGCCGGATAAGGGTATGTTCAGGTTTTTGTACCACCTAACGGAGCCATGTACCAATAATGAAGCAGAATATGAAGCCTTAATTGAAGCCTTAATCAAGCCTTAATCACCGGATTGGAATTAGTAATTTTGATGGATATAACGAACGTTGCCATTTATGGTGACTCTCAACTTTTCATCCAGCAAGTCGTCATACAATACAGAATTCTGAAACAAGATTAGTAGAATACCATCTGTACGCGATGAAACTCCTAGAGCAGATTCCTGAGGTGACTTTCTACCGGATTCCTCGGGGAGATAATGCTCATGCCGACACTTTAGCAAAACTCGCTAAGGAAATGGCGTGTTCCCCGGAGGATTCCATCAAAGTCACGGTGCAAGGAAGACAAGTCTTGTCTCGAAGTAACTTCGAAACCCTTCACAAACTTGGAAAAGAAGAAACTATGAATACAGTTGCAGGCATCAACAAAGATTGGCGCAAGCCATTAATAGAATATTTGCATATTGGAAAGCTTCCAGAAGACAAGTCTGAGGTGCACCACATCACAAGAAGGGCCATATCTTACGCCCTGGTGGGAAATGTTCTCTACAGAAGATCGTTCGACCAAATGTGGCTACGGTGGTTTTGAACAGAGCCAAAGCACAAAATATTGTCAAATAAGTACATGTCGGATTGTGTGGCGCTCACCAGTCGTGACCAAGAATAAAAATTAAGATCAAAAGACTCAGATATTATTGGCCAGCAATGATGTCTGATTGCATGGAAACAGCCAAAAGATGTCACCAATGCCAGGTGCATGGGGTGGTCTTACACTAGCCTCCAAATGTGTTGCACCAAATTGTTGCCTCATGGCCATTCGAGTGTTGGGGCACAGACATAATAGGTCCCATAGACCCTCCATCCTCTAAAGGACACAAATTCATGCTTTCCACTACAGATTACTTCTCCAAATGGGCAGCGGCAGTATCGTTACGTGAGGTTACAGCACAGCACGTCCTTCAATTTTTCAAGAGCCAAATCATATACCGTTTTGGAGTACCTCGAAGAATAATCTCTGACAATGGGACAACTTTCAGAAGTGTGAAGATCAACAATTTTGTCAAAAGACATGGGATAGATTGGAGATACTCTACAATTTACTATCCCAGAGCAAATGGTCTGGCTGAAGCCTTCAACAAGACACTGGTACAGATTTTGAAGAAAACACTGGATGAAAATAAAAGGGATTGGCATAAAAAGCTGTTAGAAGCCTTGTGGGCCTATCAGACGACTTTCAAGACTCCCACTCAATGTACACCTTATATGCTCGTGTACAGGACCGAGACTGCGCTACCGCTAGAGATTCAGATACCATCTCTCAGAATTGCCGTTGCCAACTAACTCACAACAGAAGAAAGCACAAAACCCAGGCTCGAAGAACTGGAGATTCTCGAGGGAAAATAATTGGAAGCACAACAACATTTGGAGCTCTACTAGGCAAAGATGGTACAAGCCCATGAAAAATTGGTCCGCCCAAGGACATTCAAAATTGGTGACCTTGTACTCGTGCTCAAAAGACCTATTCTTGCTCACCGCAAAATAGGTGAAAAATTCAAGCCAACTTGGGAGGGACCATCTGTCGTTGAGAAGGCTTATACAAGAGGAGCTTACCAGTTAGTGGACTTTCGGGGTGAAAGACCCATGTTACCGATAAATGGACGATACTTGAAGACCTATTACACGACTTGATGTTGCTTAATGCCGCTTACCTCTGCTTGCCTTTGATTGCTTTGAAATTTTGAAACCTTGATTATTTTAGGGTTATCTATATGGTCGTATGTCTATGACCGGGTCCAAATTTTGTAATTAATCTCATATTTAATGAAAATTTTCAGAAAATTTTTGAACTTCACACGTTCTCCGTTCTACTTTTGGAGTTAAATATTCCATTAAATTAAAACAAACTCACACATAAAATGAGTAATCTTTTTCACGAAAACAAACTGAAATTTACTTTAATGAGTACTCTGTTTCATTCTTGTTCATGCCAAACTTCAGCCCACTGACGTTTCTTTCTGTCGTCTGCAGAAAAATGTCAGGACAGAGGTTGATCTTTGCCTTCCAGGACGGCTGGAACCTTGCACTGAACGAAGAGATGGCGCCACAAGGAGGTGTCATAGATTTC
>NW_018250352.1:75034-76862 GCF_001263595.1 Phalaenopsis equestris | reverse complement strand
GCGTCACATAAGGGTAAAAACGTGATGACAGAACAAGATCCGACGGAGGGGCCCAGCCAGCTGCCCTCCATGATAGCTACTCCGACGAGGGGCTTAATAGCTGCCCATAGTGAACAACTTCCAAATACTCCACTCCGCAGGACACAACGCAGAAATGCGAGCCGGAAGAAACAGTGAGCCTTTCTGCGACAGGAGCGCAACCGCCAAAGAAACGCAAGCGGTTTTCTTACCCCCATTCTGAGGGACATATCTACGATCCAGAGCTGAGAGAGACTTCTGCCAGCTTGCCTACTACAGACGAAGAATCAGGATTTCTGACAGGATCAGATGAACACCCGGTCCCAGATATCTTGAGCAGAGGTTGCCCAACATGCAACGTCGAGACACCAGCTAGGACATCAGTGACAGGCGCATTTGAAGAATGTCTGGACTATAATGTCCTACATCTACAACGTTTTAGTACCTTAGAAGAATACACTGCAAGCACCAACGAGTCTCAAACTCCTGATTTTGTGGCAAATGAACCGTATGTCCCACTGGGGATGGACTAGTGCGCATCATGGAGCCCAGGATCATACATCCCGTTTGAGGCGGAATCTCATACCCCGGATCAGCCAGCACCGGTTTGGATTCCTGCCGAGGCCCGGAGGAAGGAACGTCCTAGGTAGGTGCTAGCTCCCGGTATGGTGGAATATTACAAAATAAGCAAGGTAAACAAAAGAGAATTCGAATTCTACGAAGAGGTTCAAAGAAAGTTTATCAACACATTGGAAGGCTTGGAATTATATACCAGGGTTTTCTCTGAAATTGATGAAAGAAGCATCCTGGATTGCATCTTTGATTTGAGAGATAGAGGTCGAGCAGGGCTTCTCATGGAAAGAACGTACTCCGAGCCGAAGAAGTGGATGCGGGGAAAAGGAAGAGGAAAAAGGAAGAATCCCCATCCAGTGCGGATGTTGCTACACTTTTAGAAACAACAGACAGGAGAATCCACTTGGGATTCTCAGATACGACCAGGTGGATCCGTTACCATCGATGATAAAGTGGATGATAAAGTGAATGGTCAAGTGGAATATCCTACCTGCCACTTGCATTCCTAACAGTTGCATCATCAACATTTACGAAGAAGGTGACTGCATTCCTCCGCACATTGACCATCATGACTTTGTGAGGCCTTTCTGCACGGTCTCATTCATAAGTAAGAGCAATATTTTTTTTGGAAAAGAAATCGATGTAATCGGTCCTGGTGCAAGATGGATAACAGTAAGATACCATATGAATTCCAACAAGACCCGGAGTTGGAGGAACTGTTTCCTTACGAGCTATTGGAAGGTTGTACCTCTGAGTACATGCAAAGGGAATTCTTATCCTGGAGCATGACTCTGAAGTTCTGCTTGATCAAGAGCTCAGTATACCAAGCGCAGAAGATTCACTTCCTTTCTTTTAACAAGCATGACATGTATCTGATGAAATCAGTCTCTAATGTACTCATATCTTGAGAAGGCTCTCAATGCATTTCAACATGTATTACATGATGTACTCTCTTGGAGGCATTAGCCTATGTTTGGTCTGTAGCATCCTTATTGAAGCAGATTAATGGAAATTTCTCTCAAGTTGTGCCTTTTTGTCAATTGCTTTTTTGTGCGATGGATGAAAGCCACGGAGTTCTAATGAACATAGAACGAAATGACAAATTTTCAACAATAAATAAAACACAAATAAAAGATAATTATAATAAATAAATAACAAAACATATTTCTTTTGAAAACCAACCAATTGAAACTAAAACTTTAAAAACATATTTTGAAAAAATCAAACGTAATAAAAA
>NW_018250352.1:73307-74023 GCF_001263595.1 Phalaenopsis equestris | reverse complement strand
TGACACCTTCTTCTGAGAATTGACTTACATTTCAGTTCTCATTTCCGAATCAGTCCTAAATTTCTGATTCTTTACATTTAAGGTGGGACCTTACATTCTGACACCTTCTTTCGAGAATTGACCTACATTTCAATTCTCATTTCTGAATCAGTCTTACATTTCTGATTCATTACATTCGAGGTCAGTCCTTACACTCCAACTTTCTCTCTTTCTCTCTCTCCCTCTTTTTGAGTTGATATTTGAATTTCAATGCCGACATCGGGGTCATCACTTACATACTGATTCCCATCCTTTATGAATACCTAAAATTTCATTAGTCAAAATTCACGCTCTGATCCCCAGCGAGAGTCCCTACTTCTCTACTTCTCGGCTTGATTAAAGCTTGATTAAACACACACTTGCTAATTCTCCAGCAGAAACAAATCACACACACACAACTCTACACGTACTTCTGGGTCTGTTGACTTAGGTGTGTATTGGTTTTTGTTGATCTCATCGGTCAACGCCAATACACGCGGTGTGCTTGCTCAGCACACCACACCTATTAGGGGTCCATTTGTTGACCTCATTTTTGTTTGAGGTTTAGCTTTTCCTCTTTAGTAGCCTAGGGTCTAGCCATAAGACTTTTCCTGTTGACTATTCTTAGAAAACTAGACATGGAACCCTCACCATTAGAAATTCTACCCTCTTCTTTACTCAACCTGGAGTTCCACAAT
>NW_018250352.1:70458-71891 GCF_001263595.1 Phalaenopsis equestris | reverse complement strand
GAGAGCCACCCCCATGGCACCTCACCCAAATCAAACCTAGAGGACAGCTCATCCAAATCAAACTATGGAGCTCCTCTGCCCTCCACCTAAGCACCACATTCCTAATTCGCCAAGACAGCCACCATAACCCCATTTTTATAAAAGGCTACCTCCATGGCCGATGAACAAAGTGCTAAAATTTTTTTAGAGAGGTCTCTCCAAACTTCACACAGAGCTTCCCTAATATCCCCTCAGTGCATTCCAACCACTTTCCCTCACCCATTCTCATTGTCAGAGCCCAATTTTGAGCTCGAAACCTTGCCGGAAACAAGGACAGAGCCTAGTACACCTCCACACTCCACCAAACTTTAATTTCCTCTGCCTACACATTCACAAGAGTGAAAGAAGCCAAAGCCACATCAAATTGCCCTTCCACAGAGCCTTTACCATAGCTCTAGACAAACACTCAAATCCAGCCGTGATCGAATTCATATCTAGGCCTTACACCAAGATCAGGGACTTAATCCCTAGCCTCCTTGGACCCTAAAGAACGTATCGAGCACCTCTGATTGAAGCTTCCCTTCTCAGAGAAAAGGTGTAAAACTTCTCCTTCTCCCAAGCTTATTTTGATTCTCCATTTACTTAAGCTTGATTTCATGGCACCTTAGCCGTATAGATGTGTTCGTCTCGCTTAGAAGAGTCCATAGGATTAAACCCGAAGCGATTTGGTTGAGTCTAGGCTGAGATCTTAAGGTTTTAGTTTGGACGGGCACAGGATCACTCTATCGGGGACGATGACAGGGAGCCATTCGATCAAGCGTGTATCAAACAGAGGGGGGAGATCGAGTCGGACAGTGCTTTGAGACGTGAATAGCGGGTCGAGTTAGCAAGCTACGTGCACGACCACACATGCTTTCAAAGCCGTCGTAGAATGAGGTGGCACGTGCGGTTTAAATAGAAAAATAGGGGTATTTTCTTATTTATTTAATACCCTTAACTTCAAAAATACATAACTTTGTGTAGAAAAATCACAAAAATAAAATAAAAAAACCCACTTGCTAAAATACTCCTCTTGCTCAGTGAACAGAGGAGAATAATGTGGAATAAATTTTAGGTCCATTTTTTGTATAAAGTATTTTTAATTAATTAAACACTATTTACAATTATTTGTTTCTCCATGCATATTGACACATCACCTTAGCTTGAAATTTTGACATGTTGTAGTCTCTGTCAAGATAAACAACCTTTGATTTTTCTAAAGTAAGATGAGGTTCCTATACAGAGATCCATATTTTTCAAGTTATTACACATTATTTTTCAAAATAATCATGGAAATTAGAATATTGATTATAAAATCCTAAGAAAATTTTGGAAGGTCCACCATGACTAGAAAAACCTTTGGAAATAATTTCATGGGTCAAGTCATTTAAAATGCATTTAAATTTTGCAAATAC
>NW_018250352.1:67800-70074 GCF_001263595.1 Phalaenopsis equestris | reverse complement strand
AAAGCTTAAAAATAATTTTTAAAAGGCTAAAAATTATTTTTCACTAAAATAATTCCAATAAATCAAGAAAAAATCAGAAAAATATAAAATTTGTTTCTTTGAGTTTTCTGACCTTAGGGAGATTTTTCTAAAATATAAAACTTAATTTTCACCACCTAAAATATTTTATTTTTATCAGATATCACATAAATTAAAATAATTCTAAGAAATCACAGTGAATTCAAAAAATTGTGAAATTTGATCCAAAGGCTTCTCTGGTCTAGGTTTACCTCCAGTAAAAATTTCAAGGGATTATAATATACCTTGGTTAAGTTAGGAATTTTCTTTGAAAAATCCTATTTTTGCATAAAAAGAATTATATAAATTAAATTAATTTTTGAAAAATCACAGTTTCTCCTCTGATGTCTCAAATGACCCTTGAATGAGGTAGGATAAATATTTCAAAGTCATTTGAATTGAATTTGACAAATAATGAAGTGTTAGAGCCTTAGGGGCAAATGTGTAATTTTGGAAATTTTGCCTTAATTAACATTTAGGCTTAATTCAAGGACGGAAAATGGGTAACCTCTAATCTTAGTCAATGTATTTGATGTTTGAAACACAAAGGGGTTAATTGGTAGAAACCAATTTCACTTTCCTAATTAGGATTAATAAATTTCTAAATTAATCAAAATTTGGAAGCTTAATAAAATTAAATGATCCTGGACTTAGGGGTATGACTTTTGAAGTCAATAACTAATCAATTTAATACCCCTATTTTTATTTTCAAATAGAATCCAAATCATGAATCATGACCACTTAAAACTTAACCCTCTAATTAAGACACTCACCTAGGTCTTAAGGGCTTAGTGGTGACTTAGGCCAAATCAAAATTGATTAAATGAGGATTAGAAAAATAAAAATAATTATATCAAACATCCTTGAAACCCCACTAAGCCCAATTAGGATTAAAATTTGGCTAAGTGTTCAAATTACACTAACTTGGGTCTTCACCCACATAATTTTCAAAATTAAATGATAAATGATAATTACCCCTTTCTTAGGGATAATTGAGACATCAATGTTCACTGAGCATTAATGATATTTACAGCATAAACCCTTAAGCAAAATCATAAGTTTAAATGGACTCGAGGCTTTTCACTAGTTGGTGAGAGAGAGGCATGGACCTGTGAGAGGCATGGACCTGAGAGGCATGGACCTGTTTCACCCTCTTAACTTGTTGGATACCTCAGAGGCCTATTAAACTTAATATTCTTGGCTTAAAGAAATCATCCTTAATTAAAACTTTAAGGACTCACCATAATATAACGTAGGATTAGGAAAATTTTACCTTTCCTGCTATTCATAAACAGCATCAACATTCATTTTAAGTTTCAGGTAGTGGAACGAGAAGGCTCGCCAGGTACACTTTTATAGTTTTTTTTAGCGTTGCTTTTCTTGTACTTTCATACTATAGTTTTATACCTGCAAATTTGCATGCTAAACAACGTTCTCACCCTGCATGAAAACTAAAACCATCAGGATAGCCACATACCCAAAACCAAAACTAAAATCATCCAAGATAAAATTCACCGCCACAACATTCAAAATATAAAACAACTCAAAATTTAATCACAAACATCACACAAAACCATAACTTCAATTAAATTAAGATGTCTCTATCGGATGATCGGGAATCCCTCAGAGGATATAACCTACGGTTGCTAACGAGGCTTCCCACGGTTGAAATGAAATTATGGAACTCATTAAGTTGGGTTTAGTAAGTTCATTTGGACTAAGTGAATGTAATAGAAAATGGTGATGCCGGAACGAGGGAACCTAGGATCCTAACCGGTGTCACTCTAATCAACTTTAATATGCCCTCATAAAATTTAAACAACTTCAACCATAGGGCCACCTGATTTGATATTATAACTTGACACACTAGATAACTCAAACTCGTCGCAGTAGGAGCTTGGAGCTAGCATGGGGGGCAGCACGACCATCTTCAACAGCAAAAACTGTCTTCCCTAGCTAAATCAATCTTCCTTCCTTAGACTTAAACAACAACGCCATAGGATTTCGAGGTTACTTGCTTATGCAACGTAAATCCTCACCTTATCTTTAGGCCTTTGTATAGTCCAGCTATATAATATAAGCCCTAACTCGTCTTAGGATTCCGAGGTTGTCGTTTGTCACGACCTAAATCCTCACATCTTCCAAGCTATTTGTGTGATCATTTCGCACGAATGTAAGCCCTAACTAATAAAATTTGCAGGATGAAACACTTAAAAT
>NW_018250352.1:60989-67470 GCF_001263595.1 Phalaenopsis equestris | reverse complement strand
AGTTTGATTTCATACTTCAACGTCCTTCCGAAGCGGGCGACGGGATTTCGATTCCAGTGACCGACAGCTTCTTACGGGCAACCCCACAACCTAACCAACCCCCAAAATAATGCCGACAGGAAGAGCTAATATTAAATATGAGTCAACAATTGCAAAATCAAGGAAATCATTTACAAATTCAAGGAAACCAGCTATAAAATCAACAAACTGCTATCAAGAATATTAAAAACCAATTAGGGCATATCGCTACTGCGCTTAGTAATCGAACATTGGGATATTTTTCTAGTGCTGTGGAATTAAATCCTAAAGATCAAGGAAAAGAATAGATAAAAGCAATGCAATTATGAAGTGGAAAAGAATTGGAAAGAAGAGTGCAGAAAGAAATAGAAACTAAAAAAGAGAAAGTGGATTCAGAAAAAGAAAAGGATCATGAATACCCAGATTTAGAATATCCACTTACACCAATGAAAATTACTGTGGAAAAACCACCACCACCGTTTCCTCAAAGATTGGAACAACACAAAAAGGATAAACAATTTTCCAAGTTTATAAAAATTCTTAAGAAATTAACGGTAAATGTTTCTTTCCTAGAAGCTTTAGAGAAAATGCCCAATTATGTGATGTTTATGAAAGATATTTTGAACAAGAAAAGGAAGTTCACTGATAATGAGACTGTTGCACTTAGCGAAGAGTGTAGTGCAATTATTTAAAAAAAAGCTTCCTAAAAAATTAAATGATCCAGGCACTTTCACTATACCGTGTGCTATCGGTGAAAGATTCTAGAGTTTTATGTGATTTGGGAGCGAGTATTAATCTTATGCCTCTATCAATTTTTAAAAAATTAGGATTAGGAGAAGTCTCACCTACTTCTTGTAACTCTTCAGTTAGTGGATTGTTCAGTTACTTATCCTAAGTAGTTATAAAAGATGTGTTAGTAAAAGTTGATAAATTTATCTTTCCTGTGGATTTTATTATTTTAGATATGGAGGAAGATAAAAAAATAGCTATAATATTAGGGAGACCTTTTTTAGCTACTGGAAGAGCTATGATAGACGTTCAAAAGGGAGAATTAACTATGAGAGTTAACGATCAAGAAGTGACTTTTAACATTGTGGAATCTATGAAATACCCTATTGTTGAACGAGTCAATGAATGTTTTTGCATGAAAATTAGTGAACATCTATTGAATGAGTATTTTAAAGAATATTTTGAAGGAAAAAAAAATTTTGAAGACAAATATGAAGTTATTTTGGATGAAATAGAAAATGAAGAATTAGATTATGTTCAAGAAAGATTTGAGATGCTGGTTATTTCAGGAAATGCTGATAAGAATCTAGTTCCGTCAATTATAAAACCACATGAACTTGAGTTGAAAACATTGCCTAACCACTTGAAGTATGTGTTTCTGGGAAACTCATCTACATTACCTATTATTATATCTTTAGAGTTAAATTATTTGCAAGAGCAAAGACTTTTGGATACATTAAAAAGATATAAGAAAGGTTTTGGTTGGACATAAGTTGATATTCAAGGAATCAGTCCTTTGATCTGTATGCATAGAATTATACTGGATGAATAATATAAACCAAGAGTTGATCCACAAAGGAGATTGAACCTAATGATGAAATAAGTGGTCAAAAAGGAAATTTTGAAATGGTTGGACGCTGGAATTATATATCCTATTTTGGACAGTGCTTCAGAAAGTCCAATTCATTGTGTTCCTAAGAAAGGAGGGGTGACTGCTGAAGCACAAGACAATAATGAATTAATACCTATCAGACAAGTTACTTGGTGGCGTATTTGCATTGATTATAGAAAATAAACACTGCCACTAGGAAAGATCATTTCCCTTTACCATTCCTAGACCAAATATTGGATAGACTTGCAGGGCACAAATATTTTGGTTTTTTAGATGGTTATACCAGCTACCATCAAATTCCTATTGCTCGTGAGGATCAAGAAAAGACAACATTTACTAGTCGTTTTGGAACTTTTGCTTTTCGAAGAATGCATTTCAGATTATGTAATGCATCTCCAACATTCCAAAGATGTATGATGTCTATATTTAGTAAGTTAATTGATGATGGAATAGAAGTGTTTATGGATTATTTCTTTATATTTGGAACAGCATTTGATGCATGATTAAATTATGATGCATGATTAAAGCATGATTAAATTATCTTGAAAAAGTTTTGGAATTATGTGAAAGAACTAATTTAGTTCTAAATTGGGAGAAATGTCAATTTATGGTTGCATGAGGAATGGTGTTAGTGCATAAAATTTTTGAAAATGGTATGGAAGTAGAAATTGCAAAAATTCAAGTTTTATCTAAATTAACACCTCCTACTGATGTAAGAGGGGTTAGAGGTTTTCTAGGACATGTTGGTTTTTACAGGCATTTTATTAAAGATTTTTCAAAAATTAACAAACCTCTATGTCAACTTAATAGGGCAAAAAATTTTAGTTTACGAAGACAGTTTAAATCCCTTTGAGTTATAAAAAAAAGTTAATCACAACCCGTATAACCGTTTCACCTAAGTGGGAGAAACCATTTGAACTGAGGTGCGATGCTAGTGATTATGCTATTGGAGCTGTTCTTGGACAAAGGTATGATAAGATTTTTAAAGTTATATACAACACTAGTAAAACTCTTAACAATGCTCAAATCAACTATAGTGTTACTGAAAAAGAGTTAGTGGCTATAGTGTATGCTTTTGAAAAATTTAGATATGATTTTATTGGGACTAAATGTGTTGTGCACACTGATCACTCTACTATTAAATATGATTATCTGATGGAAAAGAAGGATGCAAAACAAAGGTTAATAGATGGATACTTTTGATGCAAGAGTTTGATTTTGTGGTCATTGATAGAAAGGGAACTGATAATTAAATTGCTGATCATTTGTTGAGATCAAAATATCGTGATTTATCTGACACCGACAATAAAATAACAGACAGTTTCCCTAATGAACAACTCTATAATATTAATGAGTGGAAAATACCATGGTATGCTGATATTGTTAATTATATTGTAAGTGATATTTGGCCACCTATGAGATCGCGTGAGTATATCATTTTGCAGTCATTTAGGGGCCGTTTTCAAAAGCATATTTTTTGGATGAGCCTTATTTATATTAAAAATGTAAGGATCTTATTATGAGAAGATGTGTACCTTATAAAGAAACTGAGTTAATTATTCAGAAATGTCATGATTCTGAATTTGGAGGACATTTTGGAACTGATAAAAGTATCTATTGGCTTACTCTCTTTAGAGATGTTTATAGATACATAATAACTTGTGATCGATGCCAACGAGTAGGAAATATCTAAAAGAAATGAAATGCCTCTGAATTTCATGTTAGAAGTTGAGATCTTTGATGTTTGGGGATTGGATTTCATGGGACCACTTATTCCTTCATCTAGGAACTTATACATATTAATTGCGGTAGACTACATTTCAAAGTGGATTGAAGCACAAGCCTTACCTCGTTGTGACGCTAAAAGTGTTTCAATATTTTTAATGAAAAATATTTTCATTAGATACAGAATGCTGAAAGTGATTATCACTGACGGAGGATCGCACTTTAAGAATAAATACATTCAGAGATTTGCAGAAAAGTTTAATTTTTTCATAGAATCTCTACTTCCTATCACCCTCAAACCAGTGGGTTAGCTGAAGTTTCTAATAGAGAGATTAAACAAATACTTGAGAAGACTGTAAACCCTAGTAGAGTAGATTGCTCTACTAGACTGGATAATGCATTATGGGCTTACATGACTGCTTATTAAACTCCTATTGGAATTACTCCTTACAGGCTGATTTTTGGAAAGACTTGTCACTTACCAGTACAATTGGAGCATAAAACATATTGGGCGATTAAAGAATTCAATTATAATTTGAAAGATGCTGGTGAGAAGAGATTGTTACAAATGAATGAATTGGAAGAATTAAGAAATGAATCTTGTGATAATGACAAAATTTATAAAGAGAAACTAAAGTTATGGCATGATTGGAAGATTAACCAAAAGAACTTTGAACCAGGACAAGAAGCTTTGCTTTACAATACAAGGCTGAAGTTATTCCCTAGGAAATTGAAGTCTCGTTGGTTAGGATCCTTTACTGTGACTCAATTTTATACTTACGGAGCTGTTGAAATAGAAGATCAAAAGATTGAGGATAGATTTAAAGTAAATAGACATAGATTAAAGCCGTATTTTGAGAGTAAAAGACTAAATTTTAAAGAGGTTTTAATGGTCAGTCAACCTGAATAATATCTGAATAGGTCGGGCTGATGATGTTAAACCAAGCGCTATATGGGAGGGAACCCATAATTATCCTTATTTTTATTACGATTATAGTATTTTTGTTTGAAATTATCATTAGTTTGCAGATGTATTGAACTCTACTACTCATATTTACTCTTGAATCATTATAAAAATTGGATCCATAGAGAAAATTGGAACTGGGACCGATTTCGGAAAAGACGAAACTGTGAAATTTTTGCCTTGGGCGCCGACGGCGGGTTTGACGCTGCCGACGACGGGTTTTTCTCGAAAGCCTAAATAATTAATTCTAAAGGCTTGTCGACGGTGCCATCGACGCCGCCAACGGCGAGAACTGGGGGGTGACGATTTCTGGAGTTTGAAATGACTGCTTTCTGGCGTTTGACCTGCCTGTTTTTGGCAATTTTAGGTGAGATTTACTCCCTATAAACTTTGAAATTAGATTCTTAAATTCGTATTACCCCAAAAATGAAGTGAAACCCCACCAAATTAATCCCTATGGCTTTCAATTCCACTAAAAACCTTAGATTTTTAGTGTTCAACTAGAAAAAATTCATTAGTTTTGAGGCGCAACGAATCTTCAACAAAGTGCTGACAATGAGGAGATTAATCAAAGAAAGAGGATTCGTGAATCAAGAATTGAACAATCCTTCGGCAGTAATTGAAGAGATGATTGTGCGACGAAGATGGGAAGTGTTGTGCTACACTGCAGCCGCTGTAGTCGTTCTTGTGGTGAAGGAGTTTTATGCTAATTTGCATGGAGTCAACAAGGGAGTCGTCTATGTGCAAGGCAGATGGAAAAATTTTACTCCTACGTGGATTAATGAGTTATATATGGTCGAGAATGTTCCTGTCTGCCATTATTCCAACTTTATTTTGACAAGAAATCTGATGAATGAAATTTACCAATATTTGACGGACGAGACTGAAGACTGGGACATGAGAGAAAACATGTATGTTAGTTTCTAGTTTCTATGCTACACTTTTACACTTTTAAACCCCGTTTCTAAACATTGACACTTCTTCATTTCTGCAAAACTATTATTGACGATGAGGATCGGTAAAGTTACTAAAGAAAGTACTGTTCTGAATTACTGTATTCAAATGAGACTACTAATTGATATTGGATCAATAATTGTGCCTGATCGTTCATGGATCAACTTATGGGCTTGGATATCCTTCAATAATTTTCTTACTCTACAGTTAGTTCCAAGTATCTTATGAGAATTTGGAAAAGTTACTTCTACCTTAGAAGTCTTTAGACCTAACCGAGAAGTTCCCAGCCAATGAAAATGATAATGATATGACTATTTTTGTGGATTAATCGTCTCAGAATTTGCTACCTATTCAGCCTCTAATTCCGGACAAGACACTATTGATTCTGCATAGAATCAAGAAACTATAGAAAGAGGTACAAAACGTTATGAATACAATTAACAATATCTCTCAAACTTTTGATCATCTAGACTGGAGGATGAAAGAGCATTTTGATCACTCTGGACATATCGAAGGAAGTTTGATACGATTGATGAGAAAGATGGGATTGATAGAAGAGGACTCTACTGAAGAATTCCCATACCGACTCTTCTATAACCTCTTCATTCATATTTAATCGATGAGCGATATATGGGAAGAAACAAGAAATTAATCGGAGGAGTAGTAGATTTACTTTACTACCTATATGTCTATATGTGTGATTTGATTTGGACTTATGTGTTTAATTCAAATTTGATTTTTTTTTTTAGATCTCAGTATAGTTGAGATTGAGCATAGAATGTTTGTTTTCAGCATTTAGAGTGTTGTGGCTTGGATTGAGACGCTGAATTGATGTATTAAGGTTGAGAAAATACCAAACTTATGTCTGTCATGTAACGTGTATTGTAACCCTTGAAATATATATATATAATTGTGATGTTTTGTGTTGTGAATGTTTATTTGTGTTAGTACATTATTTAATCACTTAAAATTTATGTCTAGAATGATTAAACGGATGTCGACGAGGCTTGAAATTGATCAAAATTGCAAAAATTTGGAAATTGAACCAATTTTGAAAATCTCGCCGACGGCGCCATCAATGCCGCCAATGGTGGATTTTTCCCGAGACTTAGGCTATTTAATTTAATAGAGCTCACCGATGGCGCTGAAGACCCTGCCAATGGCGAGATACCAAAAAAAACACTTTTAACCACGAATTT
>NW_018250352.1:58770-60947 GCF_001263595.1 Phalaenopsis equestris | reverse complement strand
TTTGATCTAGGGCTTGAAGATCTTGGATTTGGGGCAATTTCAAGGCTCTTAGACACGCTTTTTGACACCGGATTTAATCATCTCTAGGTAAGAGCTTCACTCCAACTTATAAAATATTTAACTCCAGCCTAAAAATATTTAATTTTCACCTTGAATTTCTTCCACATTGAGGGAATCCAAAAAAATGGAGAATGTGCAGAAAATATTTGGAAGAAATTCATGGAACTTAGTTTTGAAATCTTAGAGTCACTCTTAGAAGCCATTATTTGCATATTTGAAGTATATTTTGGAATTTTTCTATAATTTTGATTAAATTGAAATGGCTCCGCGACAAAAGAGGCAACTTGAGTTTGACGAGTCTCGCTTTATCAATGCAAAGGCTCAGTCTAGATTTATTTTGGTATTTCAAGACAAGAAATGTATTCAAGATTGTGTTTTTGAGAGTCCAGGAGAAGAAGTTGAACAAGTCATTACCGAATGGAGGTGGGAAAATTTTTTTTATACCACCAATAAGGCCGCTGTGGATATTATGAAAAAATTTTATGCTGATGTGTTTTATTCTTAGGACGGAACCGTTCTAGTAAGAGAGTTTTCTGTAGAGTTTAGTGCCACCCGCATTAAATCATTTTATGAAGTCCCAGACTCCTACATCTGCAATTATGAAGCCTTCAGTATAATTGAAGGCCCGCTGAACGATGTCATTAACTTTCTCACTGATGGGAAAGGGATAAGGAAGATAAGGCAGCGAGAAATGGTAAATTTTTCTACTTCCATGTTAAATGCCACATCTAAAGTGTTGCACTACTTTATTTCCTCTACTTTGTTACCTACCTATCACCATAGGGAGGTAACAAGATATAGAGCTATTCTGAATTTCTGTATTTAGAATAATCAAATTAAAAATGTGGGGAGAATTATTTACAAGAATATTTTGGGAGAGTTTGGCATGCCTCTTCAAAGAGGTGAGAGAGAGAGAGAGAGAAAGACAGAGGAGATATGGATTTTACCTTTTTGGAGAGATTGGTGAGGGATTTTGAGAGATATGTGTAAGGAATTGTATGAGCATTGCATGGATCAACAAGAGATTTTGTTGGAGGGATTTTCATATTTCTTTCATAGGGAAAAAGCTAAGTATTGTATTTTTCATTATTTAATAATTTT
The DNA here is from genome assembly GCF_001263595.1 of Phalaenopsis equestris. Lineage (NCBI taxonomy): Eukaryota > Viridiplantae > Streptophyta > Magnoliopsida > Asparagales > Orchidaceae > Phalaenopsis > Phalaenopsis equestris. The sequence goes on along the minus strand of NW_018250352.1, from coordinate 59,786 downwards.
TGTATCCTCTAGTTCCCCTACCCTTCATAATTTAATGAAAGAGTTCACCTTGCAGCGGACCTTGCAGCGAAAAAGTATAGAAAGAGTTAACCTTGCAGCGAAAAAGTATAGAGAAAATAAATGAATGAATGGGGGGATTAGAACGTAGACATGATTATGATAGTGAGTACCTACAGAGGCGTTCTGACTTCAAGATAGCTTACTACAAAGCTCAGGCCCGACACTACCAAGGTAGTCTGATGTTACTTTTCGTGAATGCCCCCGTTATACTCAGTATCAACCCAATCCACCTGCTGACCCACCTGCTGACCAACTGACCAAGGAGACGAGGATATAATATGAGATTTTGATATATGATAGTGATTAATATAATTTTGTTTTGTGCTTTTGTAATAAACATAGATTTTTGTCTGTATGTACTTTCATTTTGTTGTTTATTTTATTTTATGTTTGCATAAATGTTTAGTGCTGTAGTTTGAAATGTGCATGTGTAGTTATAATAGACTTTGATTAGTACTTTGTAAATTTGTACTGTGATGTGATTTTTTTTTGCATTGTGATGTATTTGTAGTTGTTTTTATTTAGTATTGTGATGTGTTAGTGAAATATTGTGTTTGTATAATGTTTAGTTTTGTACTTATTTCCAAATTTTATTACCCAACAAATTCTCTAATGATTTATATGTATAGAAAGCTCCTAATATTACATACTAGTTGATGTAAAATTTTGAGAAGGAACTATAAAAATTCTAGAATGATGAAAATGCCTAAAGTACTGAGGTATGATTTATATTTAGAATTTTTTTTTCCACCTGTATCATTCCATATTGAAAAATTGAACTTTGGGGGAGAGAAGAAAAAGATTAACTATTATATGTTCTAAATTTAAATATTTTCAAAAACTATTAATATGATTTTTTTTGTAGTGAATTTAATTTAGATAACTATATTTTGTAAATATTTAAATATTATGGTAGATTTAAAAGAATATTTTTGTAAGGAAAATTAATTTTGTAG